>NC_079503.1:80573227-80881007 GCF_030052815.1 Hevea brasiliensis
AGTCAACGTATTAAAAAAGAAAAGAATTTACTTCCAGATTTTATATCTTCTCAGGCTATTATTTTTCTAGTAGAAGGCAATAGGTCAGTTGTACTTAACAAAATACCAATTTTGTTAAATGTAGAAGATGATCCTAAAACGTTTCAAGAGGCAATGACTATAAGGGATGTGGCCTTTTGGAAAGAGGTAATCAATGATGAAATGGATTCATTATTATTTAATAATACATGGGTTCTAGTTGATTTGCCACCTGGTTCCAAACCAATAGGATGTAAATGGGTTTTCAGAAGAAAATATAGCACAGATGGATTGATTCAAACTTTTAAAGCTAGATTGGTTGCAAAGAGTTTTAAACAAAAAGAGGGAATTGACTACTTTGATACATATGCACCAGTGGCTAGAATAACATCTATTAGAGTACTTTTATCTTTAGCATCAATATATAATTTATATGTACATTAAATGGATGTTAAGACAGCCTTTCTAAATGGTGACTTAGAAGAAGAAGTATATATGGAGCAACCAGAAGGATTTGTTTTACCAGGGAATGAAAGAAAAGTTTGTAAATTAATTAAATCTTTATATGGTTTAAAACAAGTACCGAAACAATGGCATGAGAAATTTGATTATGCAATTTTGGAATATGGCTTTAAACATAATAGTGTTGATAAATGTATTTATTCCAAATTTATATATCATTTTGGTGTGATAATTTGTCTTTATGTTGATGACATGCTTATAATTGGAACAAATATGGAAGGTGTGAATGATACAAAGAAGTATCTAACCTCAAAATTTAAAATGAAAGATTTAAAAGAGGTAGATACAATCTTAAGTATCAAAGTAAAAAACATAGTGGGGGTTTTGCCCTTACCAATTTTATTATATTGAGAAAATATTAAATAAATTTAATCATTTAAAAGTCAAAGAAACAAAAACTCCATATGATGTTTCTTCTAAATTAACTGAAAATTCTGGCAGAGCAGTTGCTCAAATTGAGTATGCTAGTGCAATTGGTAGCTTAATGTATGCTATGCATTGCACTAGACCTGATATTATTTTTGCAGTATGTAAATTATCAAGATACACTAGTAAGCCTAGTATTGAACATTGAAAAGCAATTTCAAGAGTTCTTGGTTATTTAAAAAGAACTATAAACTTTGGTTTATTTTATAATAAATTTCCAATTGTGTTTGAAGGTTATACAGATGCTAGCTGGATAACTAGTATTAATGATAATCAATCAACTTCCGGTTGGGTTTTTACCTTAGGAGGATGTGCTATTTCTTGGGCATCAAAGAAACAAACTTGTATAACCCATTCTACAATGGAATCAGAATTTATAGCTCTAGCAGCAGCTGGTAAGGAGGCAGAATGGCTGAGAAATTTTTTTCTAGATATCAAGTTATGGCCACAACCGATGCCTGCTATTTCCTTACATTGTGATAGTCAAGCAACAATATCTAGAGCTTCTAATAAAATTTATAATGGAAAGTCTAGACATATTAACTTAAGACATGAGTATGTGAGACAATTAATCTCTGATGTAATTATTACTATTACTTTGTCAAGTCTTGTAATAATTTGACAGATCCGTTTACAAAAGGGCTCTCGAGAGATATGATAAAAAATACGTGTGCTGGATTAAGATTAAAAATATTCCATTAAATTTACTAATGATGGGAACCCTACTTTATAGTATTATTACTAAATAAAGTTTAAAGGGTAACAACAAGTCATTAGTAAATGTTGTAATTAAGTACTTAGTGTACTAAGTTAATGGAATGAGGATGAGTATTTATACTCTTAATGAAGTTTAAAATTATTACAAAGGAAACTTCACCTATATGAACATAGGAAGTGGTGCCGCTTCAACAAAAGCGAGAATAACTTTTGTAAATGTTCATGAAAACAGGAGGTAGCACCAGGCCATATTT
This sequence comes from Hevea brasiliensis, assembly GCF_030052815.1. Taxonomy (NCBI): domain Eukaryota; kingdom Viridiplantae; phylum Streptophyta; class Magnoliopsida; order Malpighiales; family Euphorbiaceae; genus Hevea; species Hevea brasiliensis. The sequence continues at coordinate 80,575,165 of NC_079503.1, forward strand.
GTGCTAAATTTTGGTGAACTTTTTGAGTTGAACTAATTGATTCGTGTGTGTAGTATTTTCGGTTCTATTTAATAGGAATCTAGGTTTAAGCTAAGGCCACCATGATTTCTTTAGAATTTTGAAATACTTACACTAAGGAAAAGTTTAAATCGAAAAATATTTTTCATTATGCATGAAACAATGGGATCTAACAATACAAGCTAAGTGGGGGATTGTTATAAATAGCTTGTATGTTAGACAGTATAGAGAGAAAGAATTCCTATATTGTTAAAATATAAGAAAATGAAGGAATGACAATAGTGAAATATGTATAGAATTGTATATATATAATTTAATATATATTATTCTATTATAGCACTTGACACATATATGTGTTAAATAAAATAATTATCATATTGTAATTTTCGTAAATAAATTACGAACAGATGTGTTTATTAACAAGTAGATGTGTCTCTTAATAGACAAACATGTCAATTCTATACAAATAGTCACAACTATTTGTATAGGTAGCTTTTAATAAACAGACATGTCTATTACACAAACAGTTGTATCTATTGGAGATAGACAGATGTGTCTATCTAGTAAAGGTGCCATGACTTTTCGTTCTTTATAAATATGGATGAGTTTTTCAATCCAAATATATACTACTTCTACTTCTTCTTCTTTTCTTCTAGTGTCTCTAAATTCAGTTCATATAAAGAGTTCTTAAGGGAAATATTCAGGAGTTGCTATCTGCAGATTTCAGGCTTTGTTGTATCCTGAAGGTATATTGCCATAACCTTGCAGCAATCTAGTGGAGGCAATTAATACCTTAAAATAGTGATTCATCACGCCTCAAAGCCTATTCTACACCCACTGTTTCAACATGGGGAGCTTTAAACAAGTTGATGATGCGACTTTTGGGAAGAAACTGGAAGAGATTACTAAAGCCGCTGAGGATGAGTCAAAGGCATTACACATGCTCGCTGAAATTGTTCTAGAAGATTTTCATGTCAAGAAAGCCAAAAATGCTAGCCTAGAAGGAAACAAGAGCTGTAATTTTGGTTACCCTTTTGGTGTTCTTTTACCCAAGAGAAAGAAGACACCCCGTGAAGAAGTAGCTGTGGAGAAAACTGATGATACTATGGAAGTAAGCCTAGGTTCTTGAAGCAGACGGGTACTGCTGAAATAACAAGTTATGTAAGTGAACACAATAAAGAAGAGAAAGTGGAAGAGGAAGAGGAAGGATATCGTGATTTCAAGAAGCAAAGGAAAAGCAACAAGAAGATGAAAAAGAGTAGTCGAGAACGGTGCTTTGACGGTGATAAAAGAAAAGAAGCAGGGAAGGGTAGGGCATCAAAAAAGCCAAAGAAAGAGGGAGTAGATTTTGCCAAATTGGGTTTTGACCAAGCGCCAGAATTGCCAAGCGACTTGAGGAGAAAAATCAAAGAGATGGATGGTACCGAATTAGAGCTGGTGATAATGAAGCAATTGTTTCAAACTGATTTAAGCAAAAATCACAATCGGATTTCAATGCCCGTTAAACAGATAATAAATGAGTTTCTTACAATGGAAGAGAAGGAGAAGCTAAATCATCGAGACGGCAAGCACTTGAAAGGCATAGATGTTATGGTAGTAGGACCATCTAAATCTGATGATGTAACCAAGATGTGTTTGAAGAAGTGGGATATGAACAGTAGTAGCTCTTATGCATTAGCCTCTGGATGGTACTCATTAGTAAAAGCAAATAAGAACTGCTTAAGGAAAATGCGATAGCCCAATTTTGGTCATTCCGGATTAAAGGTGAACTCTGGTTTCAACTTATAATTGTTGGAGAACACGACCAAGATAATGTTAACAGTAGCATTGAAGGCAGTGGAGACGATATTGATTAAATGATAGAGTTATATTTTGCTTTTCATTATTTGATTTTGCGATTAGTTTTATCAATAGCTTATCTTATTTTAGGTATGTGAAAGTTGTTGGCTGATGTATATATAGTTCCAGTAATTATGAATATTCTTCAATTCAAAGCTAGTTTTATCTACGATTCTATTGCAGAACAAAATTACAATCTAACTTGAGAGGCAATAGTTTTCTGTTTCTCAGGCATTTTGTAACCACCAATAACGTGAGCATCATCTTGCTCAAACAGCTCAAGAGTAGCCTATTCAGAAGGCTTGAAATGCTAGGAAAAGGGAAGCGAGTGGTGCAATCCCATGACAGTGACATTATTCAGATGAATTCCCTTCACAGAAAAGCTGTTCTTATTTAAAATAGTCCCTCGATTGATCCGTTTGACGTTGAAGAGGAAGCCTGGCAAACTGTTCCTCTAGGCAAGCTACTTGGTTTGTCATTTTCTAAACCTGATGAGCCTGTGGCACAACACTTCTTAAATCAGATTAATGCTGATTTGGCACTAATACATAACTCAAGCAATTGAGTCCCTTTTCCTTTTCCCATCTCATATTTTGTTGGATCACGTTTGGTTGTTTCTATTTTTGGGGGCATGAGTTTTTGGTTGTTTGAGAGGGAAATTGCTTTGAGGGTAATCATGGTTCTTAAAATTTAATGTTCAATTTTTTCGTTAATAATGAAGTGTTACGAAATCACATATCACTTGCTGCTATTATGTATGAAATGCTTGTGGGGTATTCTCAAAGGATCCCTATGTCAATCTGTGGGCATACAACATCTTCTCGTTGATTGATACACATTAATCACATATACTTTAATATTAAAATAATTTATATTTAGGTTATTCTCTCACTTTATTAAAAAGTGATTGATTGCTATGATTAGGTAAAATCTAAAAGTACGTGCACTTAGTGCATCATAGACAAACCACTTTAGAGTCAACTTTACTCATACAATAATTTAATTGATTGATTTCTTTTTTGTTGATTCTCATATTTGAAAATATAATAGATGAAAGAAAAATCAATTCTTTTTAACTTCAAAAAATTTCATTTTAAAAGATATAGAAATCATGCAAAAAAAAATAATATCATTGTATGAAAATTGAATTGAGTTCTTTTCTTACAAATGATTTTTTTTCAAACAAAATTTTATAAATTTCTTAGATTATACATTTAATGTAAAACTAGAAAATTTATGAAGTAAGAGAAACAAATTTTCTAGGATAATAAAAAATAAATTTTCAAATTGGGAGAGAAACGAATTCTTAAGAAAATAGAGAAATTTTTTAAATTGGGGAGGAACCAACTCTTAAGGAAATAAAGAAATAAATTTTCAGAATATATTAAGATTTATTTGTTAGTTAGCATGCAAATTTTCAAAAATTACATAAAACAAAATAAATCACGAGTATGAATAATGAGTATTACGTGCAATGCACATTAAAATAAAATAAAAAAAAAAAAACTAGTATATATAAAAGGAGATAAACTCAGAAAAAAAAGAGACCAACTAGCAAGGGAGGAGCAAAAAAAACTGTTTTTGAGGGAGTCAATATTATTAATTCAATGTATTATTTAATTATATTTATTTTCTATATATTTTTTATTTACTATATATTTTGAATAGTTAATATTGTATATTTAAAAATATCATAATAGAGTGTAATTAAGTTATAATTTTTTAATGGTACAAATACTTTAGAAAATTTTTTAATATATAATGAAAAATAAACAATTTCAATACTATACAGTACTTTTATCTTAATAAAATAATATAATTATTTTTTTGGAGAGGTTAATAGTTAAAATAAAATAATTTTATCTAAAATAAATTAATTTTTTTCTCCAAATATATATATGTATATAGGGAAAATTTAAAAGGATTTGAGGGGCCAAGGCTCCCCCTAGTTCCCTCTCCCTCCGCCCCTACCAATGAGACCAGCCTTGATCAATGGTTAAAGGTCCATCATCAACCAAGTAAGTGCCAATTCCTGAGTTCTTACATTCCTCTTTCTATATATATATATATATATATATATATATATATATATATATATATATATATATTAAGAATTCATTTAGCCTTAGGTTGATTACCCAAGAGCTTTATAAGTTGGGCCTAAAAGGCTTAAACTCCCACTTTAGAGTTTTAGCCCACGTCAATTGAACCGTCACTTTAACAAAACTCCACATCAACTGCAGATTGAATTTTGCGCTCTCAATAGAATTGCAAGTATATATTATTATGGGAAACTTAAATTCTAAAAACATATACTGTAGTTAGGGATTTTTAATAATACTAATTTTTAAAAATTATCAATAAATTATAAAAAAAGTATATATTTTAAAATAAATATTACATGAAAATAATATGACATAAACTAATATGAACATGCGTATTTATAATTAATCTTTTTCTCACTATTTCCTAAATTGATAGATATATTCTTTCAATAATGTTTTAAATTTTATAATTTTATGTTTCGACACGAATTACACAAGGTAGTTATACAATAGAATCCTCTAGCAAAATGCTTGCCCATAACATCCCGACTCAAAGGTGAAGAGAAATTCTGATTTTAAAAGATACAGAAAATGAAAACATGGAGAACTAAGTAGATAATAAAAAGGAAAACACCTTAATTTAAGTGTTAGACGAATATTTATTAGGTTTTGTATTCAACTTGCCCTTGTGAAAGAAAAAGGTAGCATAGTAATATACTTCCATTTTTTTATCTAAATTGTTATAAGAAAATCAGACAAGTCCATTGATGATATTATCAATGGAGCTTCATCTCATAAGATGAGCGTGAGGAAAGCTGCATATTACAATAGAAAATAGTGAAGTTTTTTTTTTTTTTTGTCTTATGATGTTGGAAGACACATATCTTACAAGGTATAAGCTCTGTCTCACTTTATTGTTCAGATGAAGATTTAGTTCCTCATGCAATGCAACAAAGTTGTGCATTCACTAATTGCAGGAGTTAAATAGTTATACTTTTATAATGTTTAAGTGTAAAATGAGATGCAATTAAAGGTGAAATGCCATGTCATGAGTAAAAATGCTTTCGACCTTCAAAATAAGCATTCTAAGCATTATTTTATCATGTTTGAATTTAGGCAAGAGCTATTCCAAAATTTGGAAACTTTCATATTGATGTTTATTTTCCCTTTCCTTTGGAAAAACTTTCAGGAGGCTTTCACCACAAAATTGATGGTAGGTGAAGCGGGATGATGAACAACATGCTGCCTAGCATGGGAGTATAGGCATGGGATCTTGTCAGTAGAAAGGAGAAGTTTCTGCATCATCTAGTGTTACCATATAAAATCATGAATTTTGTGAATCTGATTGGAGATTATCGACAATATGGTGAGTTTGGCACTTGGTTCTATCACCCCAAGCATGCAAATAAAGATGATAAAAGAGTTTGTTTCAGATGCTTTGAAACAGTATTGAGGCCATCACATCCCTATCAATGAAGAGATAGAGTGAACAAGAACTTTGATGCTGAGGAAATTTGTTGCAATTGAGCAATGAAAGCCTTTTTTTTTCTTAGCATAAATTTCAGCAAGATGTTGATTTTCTTGTGTTTTTCATGCATTTTTTGGAGCTAAAGTTTTGTTTTTTTTTTTTTTTAACAATTAGCTTCGACTATAATCCAAACTCAAGATCTTACAGTCTTGGAGATGACTCATGGTAAACCCTACATACAATACATGTTATCTTTTAGAATAAACAAATTTTAAGCAATGATTGTAACAAAATAGTATCTCATAATGAACCCTACAAAGATGGTATCCTTCACTCTCTATTTTGTATAAAGAGAGTTTTGTCTTTAGTTCCTCTTTTCCTTGCTTAAGGCTTGGCTCTTGTTATTGCTACTTGTCGGTCTTCTAGGCAAGGAAAGGCCTCTTTTCCCTTGACTTGGCATGGGTTCCATCCCTACCCTAGTGTTGAGTTGTAAATACTTGTTTTTGGATTGTGTTTGGCAGTTGGATCATTAGTGTTAGGGTTTAGTTGCCTTATTTTCTATATCTTTCCTTTTATGCTATGGTTGTGTGTTGTAGGTCTCTGAAGCTCAAGCATTAGCACTTTCTCCTAATTTAAACAGTGAAAGGAGGTACTTCTTGGACAGGATGGTATCTCGCTAAGTTCAATATGGGCCCGTAAGATGTTAGTGGGTCACCAATGAGCTCTGCCATCTCCTTTTTCTACTAGATTTGTGATATTTTGAGGGTTTTTATGTTCCTTTGGCTTGGAGTTAGATCGATCACCTACTTCCATGAAGCTCTAGAAGATGACAGTGGTGAAGAGTTCCTTTACTCTTCAATTGTTTCTAAGCAATGCATGGCAACAAAAGTCGAGAGATCCTCTTTATTTTCACCTTTCTTGGCTCTACATATTGCTTCTAGTGATCGATTGGGGGGTGGTGGTGGTGGGGTTAGTCTGATTGGCAGTGATCTATTGTTGCTTTCTCCTTTAATCGGTTCATGGCTTTCAGGTCGGTTACCTGTTGCAGTTTAGGGTTTTGGTTTTTGATTTTAGGCTCATCCTTGGATGGGCTTAGTTGATGCTTTTTATAATTAGATCTTTTACTGTACCGACCCTCAGACCATTTTTTTTAATTAATGAAATATCTATCTTTAAGAAAAAAAAAAAAAGAAAATTTCATTTTCTAGTGTAATAAATTGTTTCTATGTGAATAAATTACACATATCCACATTGAAATATTCTTCAATTTAATAAAACTTACTCTTATTTACAATAAATAAAAGTTTTAATAAATTTTGTTAATGTCATAATTTATTATTTATTGCAATAAGGGAAGTGGAAAATATATTAAGAAGGGGTGGAAAAGGGAAGTCAGTTTGGTAAATATGTTAATTAAATTAATTAAATTGATGCTATTTATAATACAAGGGTTTTGAATAAGTTAATTATAATAATTTAAAATTTTATTTTCAATGTAATTTAAAAAAAAAGTATTTTCTCTAAAAAAGTTACCGGCTTCATGGGCCCAAAATTAGCATTTACGTCGGATCGTATGGTATTTTGCTTGAACTCTTTCACAATAAGTTAGCCAGGAGAATCTCATAATAGTCTATAGATTAAAATGAATATATTAGCATATGGCTTTGGCTAGTTAATTGGGAAACACATTACAAGTATTGCATACAAGCAAGCATCACAATATAATAAGCATAACAAATAAGGGAACACGAATATTCAAGGAATAGTCTATTCTTTCATTCATATAGCATAATTAATACAATGGTATATACAATCCCCACATCACTTGTAGGCAAGGGGGAAACTTACAAAGAGCAAAGTAACAGGGACTCCACATATTCAATGGCTAGTTGGGCCAAACAATGGCCAACTGATCACTCTCCCCTAAAGAACATTAAGAACATAACTAGATATAATAGGAAGAGACATCACATCAGTTGATCCATGACACCCTTAAATTAAATAAATAGAAATAAATATAAAATACAAGGATATTTCCTTTTTAGTCTCTAAAATTTATATTTTACTATCTAAACTTCCTATCCCTTGACTTTCTCCCCCACTCAAATGGTCAACGCACTTGTCAACTAATCCCTTAAAAATGTCTTAGTTTTTTTGTGTATGTGGTTGTAGAATATGTGATGAAATACTGTCTCATTAAAAATGTTTACCAAGAAAAACCCCGTGGGAAAAAATCTTGGTGAAAGAAAAAAGAGTGCAATGCGCATTTATAAATGGGACTGATTGAGTTTACGAGAATTCTTCAATCTTCTGCTTGTGCGATTAGAAGTCTTTTCCTTCTCCTAACTAGTTTCTTCTGCATTTAAACCTTTCCACTTGACAAAGGTACTCCTTGTATGGTTAATGCTTTGTGGTTTTGACAACTCGCTCTGTTAGGATTTCTTCTATTCTTTGGTTGACTAGTGGTGTGTTGGTGAAAACTGTTATGGAAGATTTGTTGCGGCTAGGATCTGTCTCATATGCATGATATGGCTTCAATCTACTGACATGGAAAATTGGCTGAATCTTCATCCATTCGGGTGGCTTTACTTTGTAAGCAAATTACCCAACTCTAGCAACTATTGGTATTGACCCTTCATATTTGCAAACTAATCTCTTGTCTCAATTGCAAATAAATCGGAGTTGATCCGGTAGCAACTTTACCATTATTAGATCTCCAATTGCAAACTCTTATGGCCTTTGATCCTTATTTGTCTATTTCTTCATGCGTCTTGATATTTTCTCTAATTACGCTCTTGCAATCTTTGCATTCTGACTCTATTCCTTTGTGAAGTGATATGCTTTGGATTTTGACTAGTGTAAGGACCATCTAGAGCACGAATGAGGTACCAAAAGCTATTGACGTATAACAATCTCAAAAGAACTTTTGTTAGTAGTAGAGCTTTGAAGAATAAAAGCAAATTTATGCCACGTCATGTAGTGAAGCCCAAATTTTTATTACTAGTATTGACAAAATGTCATAAGCATATGAAATTGAATTATTTTGATAGAAGTATGTTTAGTTTATTTTGATTATCGATTAAGAAATCCTAAAATTTTTTATTTCAATCATCAGATAATTACTTTTGATTTGATAATTGAACTAATAGAAATAATTAAATTTTATTAATTAATATATTAATTATATTATATTTCTTATAATTATTGTTTTATAATTTTGTTATTAATTTAATTTATAATTATTTTTTATTAAACTAAATGAGATTTTTTTTATAATAATATTATTAATTTTTTTTAATTAATGTTATACAATGTATAATGTAGTGTTTTCAATTAATTCGATTATAATTTATAACCAATGGAATATTTTTTTTTATTTTAGTTATTTTTTTAAATTTCAGACAGTTGAATTTGGTTAATATTTTAATATTAATTAAAAATTTAATTAATTAAAATTTTAATTCAATTTAATTAACTAAATGCACATCCTATAGTTAAATGCACATCCTATCAACACATGCAATTTTTTTTGGTTAAAAAATATTTTAAAAATTTGAAAAGAAAACAAAATATGTATGTATCAATTTTATTAAAATTTTTAGTTTGCAGGGGCACCGTTCTCAGAGTCGCGGGAATATGGCGGACGCATGGTTGGTACCCCTGATAATCATGGCAAATCCTCTCCTCCTCCACACTCCCAATTTCACCTTCTTATTCTCTTTCAATTCAAAACGCAAATCCAAACCTCTCTCCATGGCTGCCTCCCTTCAATGCTCTTCTTCCACCCCCATCTCAAGCCCTATGCCCAACCAGCCTTCTCTTCTCGTCTTCTCAGGTCTGTCCTCTCTCTCCTCTTCCCTTTCCCTCGCTCCCCCCCTTTTTTTGGCTCTAGATCTTGATTATGTAGCTTACTTTCTGAAAATGTATTCTCGTAGTAGTCCTAAGTAATTGGAAGTTAATGGGTAATTAAATTGCTTTTTCTTTCTTTTGATGCGACTAATTTCTTAAATTAATGCACTAATTCTCAGGAATTAGCTTGATGCTGCTACTGCAGGTGGTACTGCATTTAATGGAGTTGTGGAAGAGCTTAAGAATTTAACTACTCGTATTGCTCATGTTCTGCCTGTTTCTGACGATGGAGGCAGTACCGCTGAGATTGTCCGTGTGCTTGGTATATTTCATTAACTTAAAGGTTCTTCTTTTTTGGGCCTTGATCAGTAATGGGAACACATTACTGGATGCCAAAGAAGGTGATGAAAGAAAATTAATTAGTTTAATTACATCTGGGACTTATGATGTGCCTAAAAGGGGTCGAGAATTTTCATCCATTTTAGAACCATGTTTAACTATTCATAATTTGTTTAGTCTTTGTTGTTTATTTGCTACCAAAACGATCTATCATCTCAGTGCCCTTGAAAGAACATCAACTTAACTAACTATTGAAGTCGGCTTTCTAGCTACCTGGGAGGAGGTTAAACATGAGAAGCTAAATTAAATGAGCTACACACTGCTGTGCCTAGTGATAAAATGCACCTTTTGAGATGCTTTAAAATGCTAATCTTAACTGTGTATACCTGGACTTTTTTGGTGCCTAGAAATGTTGCAGTTTCCTTTTACTGTTTCTTCCCATTTTTGAGGAATTGTCTTGTTTAATTGGATGGGAGTTAACGGGTTAAATAAATTTTAGGTGGTCCTGCTGTTGGAGACATTCGGTCAAGATGTTTAAGATTGTCTGATCAAAGTACTGCTGAGGCTCTTGCCGTCCGAAGATTGCTTGGTCATCGTTTACCTCTTGAAGCACCTCAAGCCAAGTCAGAATGGTAGTGTATCCAACTAAGCTGCAGTGATTTATTTATTTATTTTTTACTTAATTTATATGTGATAGCATTTCTGTAATTAGTAACTGTGTTCTTGCAATTCTTATTTTTAAATATAGTACCAAGGGCATTTTGATCATTTTTCCTTGATAGCTACATTCATCTAGGTTATCAACTTTAGATGCTGTTTTATTTATGGATATCACCATCTCTCTTATTATCTTTGTCTCCTTGTGTGCTTGTGCATGCATATGCGTATGTGCAAAACTTGACATAAGGAATCATGAAATTTTGAATCCATTTTCTTTTTTATTAAATATTTCATATTTTGTAATGGTTTTCTTGTCATTGAATATTTATTTGGATTTTTCTTTTCTTTTGTTGGGGGGAGGTTCTGTCATTACTTGCTAGGCGTAACTATGGTGGGGTGTTCGATTATGGTATGCTGAATTGAGAATTTGACAGGTATGATATTGTAGAAGGAGAACACCCTTTATGGACAGGTGTATCAAGACCATACAGAGAAACAATTCGAGCTTTTCTTGTTTATTTCCAAAATGAGGTAGCCTAACATTGAAACAACACCAGGTTGTCAACCTTTAGTTATTGATAATTGATCATCTTTTTTTTTTTTTTAATACAAATACTGTTTGTTTCCCTTTTAGCTTTGTTTTTGAAGAGCTATGAGCTCATACTTTCATATTATTGAACTTTAGCTAATTATAAAAGGTCTTTTCTTGAATTATTATCATATGATTGACCAATTTTTTATTTTTGTTTTTGTCCATTATATTTCATTATTTCTTGTAATATACAATTAAGAATTTATTCTGGGAACTGGTATTTGAAAAGTCAAATAGTTTTAATATGCTGAGTATTACTACCATTGTTTACTTGTGGAATTTTCTTCCAAATTCTATCAGTTAGAGCTCACTGATGTACAACATTCACTTTTATGAATACAGATTCTCCGTCGGCCTAATGAATCATTTTGCTTTACTAATGGCAGGTACATTTCCCATTTTACATATATCTTACTGGGTTTCTGCCTCATCTGAGAATAATAAAGTAGGCTTCTGGTTTGTTTTGTTATATGATTATTTTTTGCATACTTGGAATTTTAATGATCAATATCTTGAATATTAATGTTGGATTTGGCTTCCTATTCCAATTATAACTGATTAGGTTGATGCACTGTACACTTTTTGGGTTCTGACAATGATGCTTTACTTTTGGAATCTCTCTCCCTCTCTCTCTCTCTCTCTCTCTCTCTCTCTCTCTTGTATGTTTGCTTGTGTACACATTCTAGGTTGAAGCAATCCTCGGTGGCACTAGGTGGATGAATTTCAGATGAGTTGTTAGAATCCCATGCAACTTCATAGGCAGCTTAAACCTTGGTTTCTACCTGTAGACTAGATGTTCTGAAAATGTTCAGTTCACTGGGGAGACTTTACGTCCTTTTGATTGTGTGCATTACAATCCAATATTTTGGTTTCTTGGATGCAAGTATAAATCCTAGGCATTAATCATGGAATTTCATTCTGACCATGAGCAGTGGCATACCAAGGAGAGAAGGGAAGGGCTGCTGCCCCCCATACTTTGTATAAAAAATTATAATTACTTTATCTTTGCATATGTATTTATTGATCACTCAATCCATAATTTATACCCTTAAGATTCTACACTTTCTAAATTTTCTTGTTTATATAGTTGATTTTTTTACCATACTCTTTAATATTTTCTACCTTAGCCTCCAAAAGATTTTATGTCTGTATGTTTGGCAAATTTAAATTTCCTACCTAAATCTCATAAGACTGAAAATAAGGTAGAGGTGGACTGGCCATATTGATTTTGTAAACATAACTATCAAAATAAATATTTATCTAAAAGTTAAAAATATGAAATAATAAATTGCCAAAAATTATTTGAGGCTTTTAAATGAAAATGACACTTTTTATAACTTATAATTTAGTAAAAGTTCAACAAATACAGCATAATAAAATTTTTAACGAAATGTAGTCATTATTTTTTTGAGCACTCACACCCTCCTCCCCACCAATGTCTTAATCTTAGGTCCATCACTGATCATGAGGATGTCCTGCATATTGTTGTGGTGTTCTTTGCAAATGAAAATATGAGAACTGAATTTCCATTTTCTTTTGTTGTTGAGGCTTTTCCATTTTTTTTTTTAATCTTTTTTACAGTTTCCCAATTTGTCCTTACAGCTACATGCAAGAAGTAACTTAGAAAGGGCATCTATTGTGATAAGAAAGATATTGTTGCAGAATGAATTCCTGTTTTCTCTTTAATATGCAATCAATTTTTTGATGTTATCATAGCTTAACTGACATCCAACATTTTTGCAGCATTGGGAATTTTTTCTTTGCAGGAGCACGCATATTTTTTCAGTCATTAGATGCTGCAATATTTTTGTTTTCACGTGTTTCAGAAATTCCACCTGAAAGTTTGGTCCTCCCCGTGATCTCAACAAATGACAGGCTTACATTAGGATGTGAATTATGGGTATTACTGTGATTTAACACTTCAATGTTATTGTGCTTGACTTGTTCAGCATATATTGTGCCCACTGGAACCTTTGTTTTCCCCAAATTTGCGCTTATGCATGCTGCATAAACCTATTTGGTTAAATTGTAGTTCATTTATTTTTCCAACTTGTGGAAGATGTTTTGTGCAACTATATATAGTTCTTTAGTTGTATATTGTTCTTGGTTCCCCATCAGCTCTTGTGATTATGATATCATGTTTTGCAAGAACAAATGCCCGAAATCAAATTTCTGACCTTTTCATTTTAATTGGTTGTGCAATTTACATATAGGATGGGACTGTTATACGGGGTCAGAATGAAATTTCTCATCCAACCAATGGTACCATGCAACCTGTCAATAAGGTATCCCAGTGTCTGTAATTACTATAAGCACATATTTTATCAGCTTCCCTTTAGCATTGTCTATTTCTTATATTTCTTTAGAATTTTTAAATAAAGATTTTTCAAAATGTGGCTGCTAATTAGTAATGATGGTGGTGGCGGGAGTATTGAGGTGACAATGACAGTTCATGGTGGCATGGCTTCAGTTGTATGGTAGTGATGGCAGTGTTGTCATGGTGAAGTTCCAATAAATTTCATTTGATACATCACTCTTGAGACCATTTCTGAAATATTCATAATGACAATTAAGTTGGTGGATTGAAGAAAATCCGGTACATGAGATATTGATTTGAGTTTTTGCTCTTTGCTGATAAAATGCACTAAATTGACAATTTACTAATACCTTTATATTAGACAGTGTTTTTAACACTCTTTAACATATCACAGTCCTTAATCTTATGGGAAGAAAGTTTTATGGGTAGGGATGTTCTTCAATTCCAGTGCTTCCTTCGAGAATGAAGAGGGTGTTCTACATGTCAAGTGAGGGTGGAAATTCACTGCATGAGGTGAACAACACGTCTTCATGTCTTCTTTTGATCCCTCTTATCTGTTTTACTTCTTTTACATATCAAATGGGAATGCCAATTTTCTTCCTCCTTTTCACTTTGTTAAATCTTTGGCATGCCAAATGGGAACACTGATTTCTTACTCATATATATGGAATAGTTTGTTATATAGTGGGTTTGTTAAATCTTTTTCACATTATATGTGAGATTTGGTACTATTTTCTTCATGTGGAATCGTTTTTCATATGTGTTTTTATATATCTAGTGAAGTACTAGTTTGGTTGGATTTTGTACGCATTTTCTTGCTCCTTGTAAGTAAACACTACACTTTAAGCCCTTGATGGTCATTACTTAACTTATCCTAAAAATTAATCCTTGCTTTGAGTGCATTGGGAAGAAAATTTTTTTGTGTTTTGGGGTGGGGGGTGCAAAAAATTTATTTAGTTGTTCATTTATGTGCTTCCCTATTCAAAACTCATAATAACTTCATTTTTCTGCTTAATTAGGTCTTTCCTGCAGTTAACTCATCTGTGCTGGACCAATTGAGTAACGTGGATTGCATTGTTTATGCTATGGGGTCCCTCTTTACTTCCATTTGTCCATCACTGGTAATGTTCTTAACTATCCATCAATATAATGCTGCATCTACCTCCTCTCTTAATGCACCATGATGAGAACTGCCAACTTACAGATGTTGAAAATTTTTTTATTTTTTTAATTGTTGCAATTGTACAATTTTGCGATACAATATTTAAAAAAGTTTATGTTCTTAACTTTGATTCTTTCTCAATATGCTTTGTCCTAACAATTAACCGAGTCTTTATCTATCTATCTATCTATCTATCTATCTATCTATCTATCTATCTATCTATATATATATATATAAAATGTTGTTAGGAAATGAGAGATTTTGCATACAAATAGTATCATTAACTATGACTTCTATTTAGGTTTTACGTGGCGTTGGGGAAATTATCTCTTCAAGAACCTGCCCGAAGGTACCCTTAAGTCTTTCGACAAACTGTAATTGATGCAAGAGGATGGTTTCTTGCTAATTTATTTGCATGGAATATAGCAGAAGTTTCCGGATGGACCATGCAATACTGCTATTTAAATTTAATGTTTGGCATATAAGTGTAGAACTTAGCTTAGCTTATTTCTACTGCATTTATTTTGCTTGCTCCTATATTAGGTACTTTTGCTGAATGGTACGCATGATCGAGAGACGAGTGGCTTCTCTGCTTCTTGCTTTGTAACTGCAATTACAGATGCTCTAAATAGAAAATATGGAGACCCTCATAATTGTCTAGAAAACTCTGTAAGTTGACTGATAGAGTTACAGTTTTAACATACCTCATGCTCAATGGAGTTATGGGAATTGTGAGATAATATTTTCTTCTGCTGAATACAATTTTTTGGAGCATAATGGATCTTACAAATTTATGATTTTGTTTTAGGGTAACCGGTCACATTTATAAGTTTGGGGGTTAATTACTAAGTCACAAACTTTCTTCTGATTTGCAACAATAGGCCTATAACCATATTTTGGAAATAGTCAGTTATAGCTTCTACTTTAATCAGTTATTTCAATCTTGGTCAGCACACTTAAATATATTTAATTGCATATAAATTAATGTATAAATAGAAAATTAAGCACTCATACTAATAAATTTGGGGCCCTAGTATCAATAGATTTTATTAAGTGGATTTAGGTCTTAGCCAGCATCCAATAACAGGGTTAGCTATTTCACGAGTGTGGGCAATTATTGCAGATTGAACAAAAGTTTTCAAAGCTAAATATTTGTAAACATATGGGATTTGAAGAAATAGCAGCCTGCATGATGAAAGATGGCTGTTTCTATTTATTTTTGTTAAATGATATTCAACAAAAATAAAACTAAAACCTATGAGAAGAAAGAGAATAAAATGAAAATCAAGAACTCATGATGTATAGAAATAAACACTATGGGCAAGTTTCTTGGTAAATAATATGGGGAGAGGCAAAAATACCAAAAGAAAGAGCAAGTTCAATTGAGAATTTTTATCGATATGCATCATCTATTTGGGTTTTTACCAGATCCAAATGTTTGTATGTTCATTTTCTTCAGTAAATTTTTGATTCATGTTTTGATTGTAATTTGCTAATGTTCTTGCAACTTGCCTGTAAAAGACATGTTAAGACTTTCATTTTCGAAGGTTTTTGTTTTGTATAGAAACTCATTCTTTTCTAGTTTCTAAATTATCCTAATGACAAAAACTGTCAATATTTAATGTGTGGGAACATCTTTTATAACAAATTAAAAGCAATGATAATGGAAGGAAGCATGTTATTTATTGCAGTTGATGTTTTTGTGCAGCCAAGTCAGTATATCAATACACTTTTAGTGCCCAAAGAAGGTGAAATTCCCATAGATGTTCCATGCTTGACTTCCCAAGGAATCTTTGATGTGGTATGGTTGCTGATCACCATTTCTGTGAATTGTATTAAACAAATAACTTACAAGATGCTAATGCTAACATATTTATGTTGTATTGTTTCTTTGAAGTTTAAAAATTTGATTCAAGGGATTTTCATCCATTTGAATAATAACTTTGATTAGTGTTGTTATACTTATTTCTAGTGTAACACGCTTGAAGTATTATGCAGTATCTTATTTTACAGTGATCAAAACAATTTCTAATAGAAAAATTTTCCACAAAACTCCCTCTGGATATCCTCAGTAAAACACCTTCATCAACTTCACTTTTTCTAGGGTTGTTTCCATTCCATTCAAAGTACCTTGTTGTCATTTTATTTTATTTTTTGTGCCTTTATAATATCCTGATGAGTCTGTAGTCGAACATTGAGATTGTAGAGGCAGATAGGCTGTGATTTGCTTTGCATGGCTATAATTGAGTGCTCTGTTTCAGGATTCTGATATAGCCTTGATTATTGCTGTGGACAGGAAAACTTAGCAGAGTGCTTTGCTTTAAGTTCATTTACCTTGATGTTGAGTTTCTTTATTTGTGCATGAGGTTACCTTTTTTCTTTTCCTTTTTTGCAGATCTTTGTTGACTCTTTTCGTGATCCCAAAGTCGGTATAATATTTAACCCAAAGTCATTAATAAACGCAATTGCCAATGTGGTAGGCTGACACACGAACACAAATGCCATGCATAGCAGACTAAAATTTGACAGCAGAAATGGAATTTAGGAAGCGTAACCTTCGCGTGGCAATGAAATCAATTGAGTGAGATGTTTCTTTCGAGATACAAGTTCAAGCAAATCAGATATGAGATCTTGTCAGCAAATCATGAAGTCTTGTACTAGTTTATTCTCCTAATTGTATGCGTAATTTCTTGTTAATCGATATCAATGTTTGAAAGTGTCGAGCAATTCACAGGTAGATATTTTGCACTTGTGATTTCAATTCATATGGTCTTTGATTCCATTCCAGGACATATGAGGGATATTCTATAACATCAATGCAACTTTAATTCAAGCAAGGCTTTTGTCTACGCGTTGTGCAGGTATTATAATTATTGATATATTACTTAATTCGATGAAGATATGACTATATAGCTTTTTTAATATATTTTTAATTTATTTGAATTGTTGGTAAGAAGAATTATAAAAATATAAAGAAAATAAATATGAAGAATAATTATAAATTAAAAATGAATATAAATAATAATAAAAAATAAGATGTCAATAAAATGTAAATGAATAAATTATTATAATATGAACATTATCTTAATGATATTTGTGCAAATTGTTCTTTATCTTCTTCTAATGCCCCAATTACTAAAATATTATTTGGTAAGCTTAAAAGAAAATTTTGCTTGGACAGTGTATGTTCTATTTTGCATTTGGGGGTGGCTAGTTTGATTTTTGATATTTGATATTAGTTTATGTAGTTTATAATTATGACTTTTAGTTTTCTTGATATTAATTAAATTGTACCTATTATCATAATTTTTTTTTATTAGAAGGATTTAAGTACATGATTTTATAAATTTATTGTATAGTTCAATTTATAACTACAACCTTTAGTTTCCTAGAATTGATTAAATTGTAATTATTGTCATAAATTTTTTTTTTATTATAAAGGATTAAGTATATAATTTTAGAATTATAGTGGACAATGAAAATGTAGCTTGTGGGTTTGTGTTTTGAAAGTAATTAATTTGATATAGTATGTTGTTTAATTTTAGTTGATTATAGAGTGATAATATGGTAAAACCATCAAGTGACTCCAAAAGGCATAAGGTGGATTATATTGATGTTAAAAGTTGTGCACATTATATAAGAAGAAAAGTCAAAGTAAATGGGGCGATAGGTTCAAAGAGCAAAGGAAGGAGAGATTTTGTAGTTAAATCCTTGTTACTCCATTATTGTGCCAAATGACGTTAATATAGAAAGTCATATGGCATAAATTTATTTTATTATTTAATTTAATTTAATTTAATTAATGATTTTTAGACTATTTTTATATGAATTTGGGTTGATATTATAGTCACTTCTATTATCTTCGTAGATTATATAGATTCATCAGAGCACGTGGGTTCTCATTGAAGGGAGTTGGGGATCCGACGTATGTCTCACTGGCTATAGTCCCCATAGGCTTTGCCTTGATTCTCAAATCAAACGAGAAAAAGGTGCAAATATGATTGGCTACGGACTTGTATAAGTTGTGAACGTAATTGTCTTCCAACCCTAGACCTTGATTGATTGAGATTGCGTAACACCGGGGCAGGATTGCGTAACCCCGGGCAGGGACTAATAATTGTGATACTTTGAGCCTTTTTATGATTAAACTCTTTTTTTTTAATTAATAATTATATCTAAATATTTTAATTTTAAATTATATATTCTAAAAATAATTATAATCAAATTTCAAAATTAAATTTTAAATTTAAATTTTATTAATACAAAAATTTGCATTATGATATTAAAATTAAATTAAAAGGATCATAGTATAATGAATTTTTGAACTTAATATTTTCTGATGCATGAGATCTTTTGTAAGAGGCAAGTGCAGAGTATACACATGTCTTAGTAGAGGATTATCTAAACATGATATAAACTATAATTTTCAAGAGAATAGAAAGTTTTTAGAAAGCCATAGAGATATATGAAGAGCTGATAATTTATTGAGTTTTGTCTCAAATATTACAAATTAGCTCCTTATATAGAGGTGGAGCATAAATATGAAGGATACACATGATTCACAAAGGAATCATTTTTATAAAAGTAAAGTTGATAGCATATTAGTCTAGTACAGACACTACACATGATGAACATTGGAGCAGGGATACAAAGGATACACGTGATTTACAAAGAAATCACTTTTACAAAAGTAAAGTTGGCAATATATTAGTCTATTACATAAATAGTGACACTGTAAATAAAGACATAAAGAAGAGCATCGAATGCTCTAACTATCAGCTCTTTTCTTTTTTTTTTTTTTGGAATAGTATTTTACTTTTGTGAAAGGCTTATGATTGGGGCTCATATTGATGTCATATGGATCCTCAAACACAGGAACAATTTTTGGGTTTTCAAAGCTTTTCAGAGTATGTGGGTCTTGGGAATTTTGCCACGTAATAACATAATCAGGAACCAGTTCGGGCTTTGCTTTTGGGCCAATAGAAGTTGTGTTTGTTATTTGAGTGTTGGGCTTCTAAGTGTTAAGCTCACACAAATATGCAGAGACCTGTTTCCTGAATGATAAGTTAATGAGCTTGGATTTAACAATCTGTGAATAAGTCCTCCATTTATATACTGAATTCTGAGTCCATAGCATTCCTTCTTAATTTTTGAAGAAAGGCCAATGAAGAATGAACATGGAATAGACATTCATTACCTATTGGAGCATTCTCTGCTGGAGAGAGTGGTCATTCATGTTTTTTTTTTTTTGAGATCTTGACGCCATTGAGACAAGGTTTGGAACCATTCAAGGAAATTCCATATTAGAGTCCTTTGGTTGTTCTATCTTTTACAAAATTGTGCATTGCCACTATAGGAATTTTAATGGCAGTGATATATAGAGTGATCATGCACCAAAGAAACCATTTTTCTTCAGGGAGTCTGTCCTCCTTAGGATCCAGATAGAAAATTGTAAAGAAAGAAGTATCAAGCTGGAAATGGGTGAAATTGTTTCTTTTTTGCCAAAGAACATTGGAGAGGTTTTGGAAATGAAAGAGGTGATTTTTAGCATAAGCCTCAATTTGTGGTAAGGTCACGGAAGGAGTGCATCCTGGAGGAAAAGTCTCAAGTCCAGGAATAAAAAACTAAGAGGGTTGGGAACTTGATAGTTTGGAGGAGCTTGGCATGAGAATAAGTGAAATGGAGAGATTGTGAAAAATTAGGTGACAAGTTTGGAGTCTAGTGAGGGGATCAAGAATAAGGTTTTGGTCTCTTTTTATATGCTAGACAGTGTAGTTATACTTGTCGAACTAACTCTTCAATCTTAAAAGTTATGGTTTTGGTAGAGCCTTGTTTTTGAATTCAAGCACTGTAGGAAATGACGAATTGTCCATTATAATAAAAAAGCAGTGGCTAATAAGGTGGAATTCAAATTTTTTTATTCCATTTTTGAGGGCCAAAATCTCCTTGTAGATTGTGTGATAATGCTTTTCAGACTCTTTAAATTGTCCACTTGCATATCCATAGATGTGTTTCTTGCCATCTAGGTCTTCTATCGACACTGCACCCCAAAATTCATGCGCAAAATTTGAAAGATGATGGGGTTTTATGTTACATTTTTGAGTTGAGAGACTATAATGTTATAACTAGATAAGTTCAGGGATAATTGTCAAAATTTATCCATTTAATGCACCCCCAATGGTTATTTTCTTACTAAAACTATAAATAGAGACTATTTATGACTAGAGGTAAGTGACAACAACTATTTCTTTGAGAATTTATTGTGTTTAAAAGATTTTTTCTTCTCTCTCTAGAACTTGAGCTATCATAATTGATTGTTGAGAGCTTGATAGTTTGAACTGTAATTTCTTAGTTCTAAGAGTTTATTCAAGGTTGTTGTGAGTATTTATTATAACTTGAGTGTAATAAAGTATTAAATTACTCTTAAGTGTAAAGGAATTTATAAAAAAGTAAGAGTTTACTTTTGTGGTGATTGTAAGGGGTTTATTCTTTACCCAAAGAAGAATTTTAGTCGACGTAGGCTTGAGATAACCGAACCTCTATAAAATCTCTCGTGTTCTATCTTTTTTTTCCTTTTCCTTGTGCATTTCACTTAATATCTCCACCTACACTTCATTTTTTTTTAATTAGTACCTAATTTACCCCACACCCCTCCTTATGTTGCTACAAGGGACAACACATTATTCATGATAACAATGTTTTGGGATTTTTCTTTTTTTTTTTTTCCTATATTCTTTTTTTTTTAATAAAATATTTTAAATTGTTATTTTTACACACTACTCTATTTATCAATAGATCCAAAAAATACTTTTCCTGGTAATATAGTGTTTTGGGATTTTTTTCTCGTTTCTTTTTTTTTTCCTTTCATAATTTTTTAAATTATTTATTTTTTTACATTATCTATCAATAGATCCAATATGAGCTATTAAGTGATAATAAAATTTATCAGCTAATATGTGATATATATATATATATATATATATATTTATATTTTTATTTATATTTATATTTATCAATGAGTCAAAATACATAAAACCATTATAAAAGTTCAAACTCCAAACATTTTGATTTTAGGATTAGCAATGTTTATTATTTTTTTCTTTACTCTTTTTAATTATTTACCCTTTATATAAGAGTGCCAATCCATCAATCAGCTAATCTGATTTAAAATATTAAGTCATAATAAGATTTATGAATTAGTAAGTGATATATTAGTTTTTTTTTTAAATGTTCTTTATTAAGTCAAAAGTGAACTTTCAACACTTATATATTGAAACTCAATCTCATTTCATTGTTGATGTGAATAATGGTTTTCCTTTTTTCATTTTTTCAAATCTTTTATAATTATTTATTCTTTTTACACAATGTACTAAAGTGATACTGACATTTATTATTCACGGTAATGGTTTTTTTTTTTAATTTTAAATTTATTTATTTTTTACTCTTTTTGCACAAAAATGCAAAACCATTCAATACTCCATCCCCTCCATAACTCCATAATGCACCCAAATACCCTTTTCCTTTAACTACTTTTTTTTTTTTTTTACAATTTTTTAATTTATTTTAATTTTTCAACCGTTTAAGTATGGCTTATATAATTATTAAATTTCTTCATTTAATTTTTCTTTTATATTTCACCTTCATTGTTTTAGTGAATAGTGTTATTTTATTTATTTATTTTACTTTTTTTGCACAAGATTGTTAGACCATCCCGTGCTTCATCCTCTTCATGACTTATATAATCATTTCATTTTTCCTTTTCATCAGTTTAATTATCTATTTAGTTTATTTAACTATTTAATTTTTACTAATTATTGTTTTTTTCATAAAATAACTATATTTATATATATACACACACACACACACTAAAATTATATATAAAAAAAATATTTTCGTTTTCATTGTTGATAAATCCAATGGCTTTCCGATGAGATTTTAGTCTATCTGGCTGTTGGATCCACGATTTGAGACTACCAATGGATCCAGTTCAATGAAAACTTCGAGATTGCACTAACCCTGCTTTGATTGGATACTATTTGAGAAAAGTGATCATCAGATGTGCAGATCACTCTATGAGATTTCTGAGCCCTTTTGACCATAATTTATTAAATATAATTATATGATAATTAGTAACATCATTTGGGTTTCATGTAGGTACAATCAGATAGGTTGTAGCCTTGCAACACTCAGACCAAATTTGTAGCTCAATTCAAGTACCCAAAGGGTCAACCCAAAATCTAGTCATGCTTATAGTAAATCTTAGGGTTTTTAGACACTCTAGACATGTTACAAGTAGTAGAATCAACATTAGTAAGCCCAATCTCTACTTTAAAAGTTTTACTTGAAGGCTAGGGTTGCTTATTGATTTATAAAATATTCCTGACAAGCAATAAGTATATAAAATGAATTGTAATAACTTAAGAACACTGCAAAGGACTTCTAAGAATAAGTACATAATCTCCAAAACTCGGAACCTAATTGATTGGACTATAGAGGAATTAAAAACCCTAACTAGAGAATTAAGCTACTGAACATAGAGTTAGGTTTCTGCAAGTCCCGGATGGGCATTGTGATAATGCTATAGGTCTGAGGCCCTGTGTTTGTGTTACTTTGCAAGGAGGATAGGCCTAGTTACAAGGGAGACTTTATTGGATTTTCGACAGGATAACTAAGTTAATTCTATAGTTACAATTAATTAATGATCAATCTAATTTTCGACAGGATAACTAAGTTAACTCTATAATTACAGTTAATTAATGATCAATCTCTAACAAACTGTTAATATGTCTGTATAGGACAATCCAACAATAGTGCTAGTAGGTTTAATAACAGTAAAGAGTTGACCAGTCTATTAGTAGAACCTACTTAAACTATTTTTAAATGTATTTCTTTAAATAAACATTTACAGCATTTCTGGCATGTTTATGCTTTTGTGATAGTTATATGATTATATTAATTATAGTTGCTTGATTAATTATATAAGTTAGTAAATGCATATCATGAAGATGCTACATTTGCATTAATTACAATTAATGTACTGATAGTTCATGGATGACCCACTAGTCCCAAATAAATAAATAAATGGAAATGCATGCATGCTAGTGGACTCACAAAGTCCTTGAGGGGAATGATTTGGTGCATATTCCGAAGACAGGATGCCTAGATATGAGGAGAACTGGATAAAACAATTCTATGTCTCTAGCCCTTTTATTTGATTATATGATTTGTTTATGATATGACTGGGGAATCACTAATGACATGAACTACCTTGATGTCACTCGTCTATAGTGTGTAAACATCATGTCATTATTGCATTTCACATGCTTAAATATTATTGTTTTATTATATGCTTTATTTCTCTAAAATAGGCTTTTACTCACTAAGGCCTCAGTTTACCCCCTTTCCTCTACCTTCCCCTTCAGAGACAAGTACAAAAGATATAATTAGTTGATTTTGCTGGCTGAGTTCAAGAGGTTACCACCTCGATTTTGCTTAAAGGTATATGAACATTTTGTAGAACTCCTTTGGTAATGACATGTAATTTTACTACCATATTACTGTGTTTTGCAACTTAATATTTTAAAATATAAAAAATTAGTAATTACATTTTATATTTAATAAAGAATTTATATGAATAGTATGGGCCTAAATGATATTTTCAAGTAAGTTCGCCTTACGACATGATTAGATTGTCCAACTAGGCTAATTAATAATCACAAACTTCGGAGGCCTGCACGTTGCTACATGTATTTTTTTTATTATAAATTTATCATGTTAATTTAATTAAAAAATAAAACTCTTTATGTAGAAAACATATCCAAGTCATCTGAAATAAGATTAATCAGTCATATAAAGAGTTAAAAAATTATTATTTAGTCTATATATTTTTAAAAATATACTATTTAATTCTTACATTTTACTTCCATTAAACTATTTAATTCTTTCATCAAATTTTCTGCTAATCGATGCTTGT
Organism: Hevea brasiliensis; assembly: GCF_030052815.1. Lineage (NCBI taxonomy): Eukaryota > Viridiplantae > Streptophyta > Magnoliopsida > Malpighiales > Euphorbiaceae > Hevea > Hevea brasiliensis. Next base: position 80,599,427 of record NC_079503.1, read on the forward strand.
CAAATTACTATTTAGTTTAGTGAAATTAATTAATTAGTGCTTTATTTTGAAAAATACTATTATTTAGTTTTCTATTTTAGTGAAACTAATTAGTTAGTCGCTGTATTTTGAAAGCACAATATTTTGACAAACATATTCCTAGATTAAAATAAAATTTTACTATGAGGAGACTAGATATGAATTTGCATTTTTTAAAATTGTTCAAGTAATTTTATTCAATTTACTAGGCATTATTTGTGTGTTTTTTTTGTAATAGAAAACAATTTTCCTTTGTTATTTCCTTGATTACTTGAAAATCTAGGAGAATTGATTAATCTTTTTACACATACAGCTTGTACCAATTTCAAACAAAAGATTGAAAATAGAGAGAGAATGAAAGGAGAAGGGTATGAGTGCCAAGAGAAAGAAATATAAGGAGAGAGGGTCAAGACAGTTTGTGTATAAAAAAATAATAGGACGGATTAAAAAGTTAATAAAACCATATTACAGGACTAACAAATGTGTTTTTTAAAATATATAGATCAATTAATTAGTTTCACTAAAATAGAGAGATTAAATAGTAATTTGACTGGTATTAAAATCTTTTGACTAATAGAAAATTTGATGGAAGGTCAAAATAATTTAACGGAAATAAAACACATAGACTAAATAGTGCATTTTTCAAAATATAAAAATCAAATAGTTAGTTTCGTTAAAATATAGAGACTAAATAGTAATTTTTTTATATAGTTTAGTTTAAGACAAACAAATATTAATAATATAATATTTATTATTTACTTATTGTAGTACATAATAAAATAAAAATTGAACGTAAAAAATATTTAATTATATAACCTACTTATAAAATCAGATAATAATAATAATATTGGTAAAAAAAATAAAATTAATTAAACCATTTTGTTTTAAAAAAAAATACAAACACTATTCTAATGATAATTGCTTCAGTATATAAAAATAATATATATGCACATTATTTTAAAATATTTTTTTATTATTAAAAATAAATACTGTAAACTATTTTTATTATTGTGAGCAAAGCATTAACTATTTGTTACATATAAATCAAATTTACTTATTTAATAAATGAAAAACTCTAAATAGATATTATCAAAAAGTCTATATATATTATTTTTTTAAAAGTATCTTTTAGATAATAAAAATAGTTAAAAAATTCAATAAAGATATTACAATTTTAAGTAGTTTTTATAGAAAAACAAAAATTACAAGAAATATCACTAAAATAGATGAATAATTTACTGTTATTATACTTTTTTGGTAATGGATGGAAGTATGATATTTTATCAAAATAATATTGGTATATAAAATAAATTTTATTTGATCATAAAATAAAGTAATCTTAAAATTGGTTTAAGAAAAATAATATTGTCTAACATAAATTTAATAATTTAATAGTTAAATAATTCAAAACAACTAAAATGACAATAACAAAAAAAATAATATATATATATATAGAGAGAGAGAGAAATAATAGTTTAGAATAAAAATTAAAAAGAGAAGAAAAGAAAAGAAGAAAAAGTGGACAATGAGGTGCCTTTTCTTTTTTTCTTTTTAACAATAAATGATAATAAAATAATATAAATGATATAATTTAAAAAGAAATAAAGAAAAAACTTAAAAATAAAAAGAGAGAATAGAGGTACCATAAAAGTTTCTTGTATATGTATGTAATGAGCAAAAGTATGATGTTTTTTAATGTATTAATATCTCAAGGGAGATTTATAATTTAGTCATTGTATAACGTTATTATTTATAAGTCAGTCCTTACAATATGAAAAACTCATTAAAACATCTTATCCTTTGCCACCGTTAAAATATTTTCTATTAAAAAACTTAGTCAAAGGGGGAGAGAGAAGTTTTAAAATCCAAAATTACCCTCTTTCAAACCATATAAAAAAAAAAAAAAAATCCTGACTCTCCTATTATCCGTTGACTACAATTTCTACTGTGGTTTTGTTTCTTTGAACTCATCATTAGTTGCAATGGGTGTGCCGTAACCATGTAAAGCCCAGTTCTCACTCTAGTGAACGAGAGAATACTAATTATGGTGATGTTATAATTGGATGTTGATTTTCTTTTACCCCTTACTTTTGGATTAGCTTAATGGGTTGAATGGGTAGAGTTTAAGAAATCTTGGTTGTAATGTCAAATTTCAGTGATTACTCTGTTAAGTAGAACTGGAAATAAGCTGATGCTAGGTAGGATTTGAACTCTACCTTCAATTCTTGGCAATTTGATATAAAGTCCAAGTAAACCTAGCTTGTGGAGCTTATAGTTTTAAGAGAAATCTATAATATAGCATTTTTTTTTTTGTTTCTGGGTATAATCCTGTGAGCATCAAAAGAGAAAGAATCTGATTATTCTTGAAGCTCTGAGTAGAAATGAAATCAATTGAGTCTACTGCTTATTGCTTTGTAAATGTTGATAATTCAAGATAATATTTGGCGTAATTGACTGGATAGTGTCATGGTATTTTCTCATATAAAACCATTAGAATCTTGGAAATACTTGCAAATGGAATATAAGGACTAAGCAGTATTTGTGGGTGCAAATATCAGAAAGCACCCTGGAAAATAAATGCAACAACTTGGATGAAAATGATAAAATATAATGAGGGTGATAACCTCTCAAAATGCCTACATTATAATAAACTAATTTTGTACTTAATATTGAATCAATAGTTTAGCTGTTAAATGTATATTTTACAATTTAAAAAATTACGTTGATGGATAATAATAATTAATATGTAGGGTTTGATTAAAATCGATGATCATTATAATCTTTTAAGGAGGAGTGTATGTCCCCAACTATGCCAAATGATCAATGAGAAAACAACTCATGTTGAGAATAATAATGCCCAATTGGTAGAATTGAATTAAATGAAATAATGATTAACATGTGATAATTTTTTTTTAATAATTAGTAGAATATTAGATACATAAAATGTAGGCTTATTGGCTTAAAAAAGTCAAACTTTATTGCGTTTTGATAATTTTATCCAATTCTTTCAATCTTGATATAATTAGCCAAATTTTTAAAAGTTGTTAAAATTTTATCTAATTTTCTTGAATCAAATTTTGAACTTCATTTTTCGATTTGTTTATTGAAAATCTAACATTACCACATTTGTCAACTCTTCCATAATTTCATTTTGATAATCATTGAGCATCAAATGGTGATGAGATTTGGTGGCATTGAGGAGAGAGAGTGTGTAACTAAAACCATCAAATTCAATTAAATAATTAAAAATTTTGAAACCGAGAAGTAATTGATGGTAATGGTAAAATTGGATTAGCCAAAAAAATAAAATGAAAAAATATTTTAAAAAATAAAATTACAATAAATTTCCAAAAATTTAGATAAAAATTTTGCGCATTTTAAAAATTTAATGAATTCTATTAAGCTTGAAAGGATTGGAAAACGATAAGGTTGGACTTTTTTATCAATAGGTCTAAAATATATATTGATAGTTTGCTAGCTAGAGTTTGAAAGCAAATTCCCACAATTTTGGCTAAGCTATGTTTAAAAGATAGGATACATTACTATTTTATTTTTAAATTTTATCATTATTAACATTTTCATCATTTTATTTTTGAAAATATATTAAAATATTCTTAAATTTTGATTCCGTACACAAAAATCCGTCTGTCCATTTTACCGTTTATTTGATAATTTGTAATGGATTAAATAGCTGAGTTTTGCCATTATTAACTACTTAATCTAAGTTTTCTCCCACTGTCTTTTCTATGATTTTCTTTTCTCTCTGTCTCCATTTTTTGTCTATCTTTCTCTCTTTCCCCCCCCCCCCCCCCCCTTTTTTTTTTCCCCTCTTCCCCTCCTTCCTCTGTTTTTCAATCCATTTATATATATGTTGTCTCTCTCTTTGCCATGTGCAAACTCCATCTCATTAAGCCTGAAATAAAAATCAATACTTTTAAAATCAATGCAGTTTCTATCTCTCTCTCTCTGTTACTAATTGGATTTATTATGTGGATTTTGATTTTAATATCGATGAATTGGAGTTTGTTAATGGCAAAGAGAAACACAGAAATAAGGAGAGAGACAAAAATGTGGAAAGAAAGGGAGACCAAGAAGAGAGAGACAAAAACATAGAAAAGAGAGGGAGAGTTAGGTGAATTAATAATGAAAAAATTTAAGGACAAAATAATAATTTAATCCATTTTAAAATGTAGTGAATGAAAAAATAGATAGATGAAGCATTTTGTACACTGAATCAAATTTTGAATATATTTTAATTTATTTTTTAAAATAAAAAATATTAATAATAATAAAATTTAGAAACTAAATAATAATTTATCATAAAATATATGAAACAAAGGACAATTGTCCAACATGTTATATGGCATAGTGTTATAATAAGCATGCAAATTTAAGGTATACATACAAATCTTACAATCATACAGTATAGAAAAGAGAAGAAAAATGACACAGGATTTAACGTGGTTCGACTGTAAAGTTAAGAGGATCATAGATGGTTTGTTGCCACTCAATGCTCTTATATCTAGTATCCTGAAAACCAAAAATTGCACTCATAGAGCCCATATCTAACTCCCTATCAATGCCAGCACATCTAAAGCATATTACATCTCTATGGCCAGGGACAGTAGGTTTGAAATTCAACCTTAGGTAACTCAAAAACTCCAAAGTCAAATCTTTATACACTGGTTCCCTAATCCTACCAAACTCAGTCTAATTGACAGCATCTAAATAAGCAAACACAGAATCATAAATTCCTAATTCTCTTAAAATTTACTCATCCATATATTTATTTGCTACAATGGGCTTAGAGGCTAAACTGTCATATGCATTTTTCATATCTATGTCTTTAAAAGCCCAAGGTAATAGAGAAATTACCTCCTCTATGTCATCTGTAGATGCTGAAGGTACTGCCGAAGCACTGGCAGGCTGAGAAGATGTTAAGGGCGATTGAATTGCAGGAATTGGAGCAACTGGTGATGGAATTGATGATGCTGACCTTGTTCTCTTACTAACTAGCTCTGAGGAAACCCTAGGTGAGGATTCAAAATCCATAGGAATAGTGATGACCCTTTTCTTTTCACAATAGAGGCTTTCTTGGTTCTACCCACATCCATTTTAGTTTTAGTTTTAGGTTTGGCTTGAGTTGGTGCACGTTCATGCATTGGTTCTTGAATTTGGGTTTTAATAATGGGTGTTTCAATTGGGGTTTCTATGGCAGGGGCTAGGATGGGTGTCTGAATGGTGGCTTCATTTTGTGGTGTGAGGGGTGTCGACGGAATGAGGGAAGGTGTTTGGTTTTGGGGTAGTGGTGGTGAAGATGGTGGAGGCGATTGTGGTGGTGGTGGGGTGCTCAGTGGTGATTGTGGTGGCAGCGGCGGACTTGAACTCGGGGTAGGGTTTGCCCTAGCAGATGGTGAAGGAATGGCCATTTTCGATTTAGCAAATTTTCTAGATTTTCTGGGTTTGTTGGTAGACCAAATCTTGGTTTTTGCCATTTAATAAGTAGGAATAATCTCTTTAACTTCTCAAGAATATCCGGAAGAGATGGTGGAGGGAGTGGGAGAGTGCTCTAGTTTATCGGGAGTGAGAATGGAATAAAAGTGACGAAAATTTGGGACTTTTAAAATTTAGGGCAGACAACTGGTGACTTGGGGTAATGCTTGGGGTTAAGCATGGATTGCAAAGGGTACAGCTTATGGTAAGCACATAGCAATTGTTGAACTAAAGATTCTGGTGTTGCTTAGGGTTAAGCAGAAATTTCTTAGGGTTAAGCAGGAGTTGCATAGGATATAGCTTAGGGTAAGCAACATCATGAGCAAGTTTGGTAGGTTTTGGGAAAATTTGTGATTTCACTTACTAAAAACAGTTCAAATGCTATGGAATACTATCATTACCCTAAGAAAATCTCAAATACACATAAACACTATAAAATTGAAGAATTTAAGCTCATCATCTCTCATAAACTTTTCAAACATAATACAACCATGAGGGAATTGAGAGACAAATAGCTCAAATTAGGCACGGATTGTGATTACCCTTTGCAAACTTAATGAAATAATCTTATTTCTAAGCTTATACCCAAAGCACATTTTTAACAACATTTGAGACAGATTCGAAGCATTCAAAAATTACAGAAAAGATATAAAGATTGACCTCTTAAGCAGCATGAACAGTAGCGTGAACAGTAATATAAATAGTGACTCAAACAAAAACATGCAAATTCTAACAAACTACAAAAACTATATATACAGTAAAAGGTAAAACTCAACAAATACTATTTTTGTACTCTAATAAAGCTCACATTAGTCCTAAATATCAAAATTGATCCTCCTTTAAGTTGCATTTCACAAAAATTTACACAAGACACAAAATCAGACATGTGCTATCAAGTAGATTTCAATATCAACAATTTAGCACAAGTTTAAAAGTGTTACTATTCACAGGGACTAGATAAATTGCAGGAATTTGCTTTATACTTGCTCCCTTTCAATTTTTTTCCTTTTACTACAAGTTTCAATTTGCCTAATCTTCATGAATGACCTACAAAAGATAAGCAAATGTTATTTTCTTGAGTTTTATAAGGGTAAAAACTAAAATGAAATGAAATGGAAAATTAATAAACTATAAAAGGATACGCTTGGATTGCCTCTTAAGAAGCGCTTGTTTAAGGTCTTAAGCTTGACTTTCCACTCCAAATCACCTAAATATCCCCAGTTGGGGAACTAAGCCATGAAACCTTTACAACCTTTTACGTGGGCTCTCCAACAATATAGTGCTTTAATCTTTGCCCATTGACTTTGAAAGTATCTGAGGTTTCATTCCCTATCTCCACAGCTCCATATAGATATACCTTTGTAACAATGTAAGGCCCTGACCATCTTGACTTCAATTTTCTGGGAAATAACCTTAACCTAAAATTATATAAGAGAACAACATCCGCTTCTTGAAATTCTTTCCTCCTAATATGCTTATCATGCCATCTCTTAGTTCTTTCCTTGGAAAACTTTGCATTTTCATAAGCATCAAATCTAAGTTCCTCAAGTTCATTTAATTGTAACATTCTCTTTTCTCCTACAGTCTTTAAGTCAAAATTCAGTGTCCTTATAGCCTAATATGCTCTATGCTCCAACTCCAAAGGTAAATGACAAGCTTTCCCATAAACCAATCTAAAAGGGGTGGTGCCAATGGGAGTTTTAAAAGCTGTCCTATAGGCCCAAAGAGCATCATCTAACTTTAATGACTAATCTTTCCTTAAACTGTTCACTATTTTCTTAAGAATTGTTTTTAACTCTCTATTTGAAATCCCCACTTGACCACTAATTTGTGGATGGTAGGTTGTTGCAACCTTGTGCTTTACTCCATATTTTTGTAATAATCTCTCAAATTGATGGTTGCAAAAATGAGAACCTCCATCACTTATAATGGCACGTGGAGCTCCAAATCTTGTAAAAATGAACTTCTTAAGGAATTTGATCACAACTCTAACATCAATAGTTGGAGATAGTATAGCTTTAACCCATTTGCTCACATAATCTACCCCAACTAAAATGTACTTGTGTCTAAAGCATGATGGAAAGGGTCCCATAAAGTCAATGCCCCACACATCAAATAGTTCCACCTCTACTATGTTTTGGAGGGGCATTTCATCTCTTTTTGAGATATTTCCCATCCTTTGACACCTATCACATGCATTTACAAACTTTCTTACATCTCTAAACATATGTAGCCAAAAGAACCCTGCTTGGAGAACTTTTTTTGCAGTCTTTGTAACACTCATATGACCCCCATAAGGTGAAGAATGGCAATCTCTAATGACATCGTCTATCTCCTCATTAGTTAAACATCTCCTAATTAGCCCATCTCCACACCTCTTAAACAAAAATGGCTCTTCCCAATCGTAATCCCTAACATCAAAAAGAAATTTCTTCTTTTGCTGCCATGTCAGATCAGGTGGAAGGATTCCACACACTAAATAGTTCACAAAATCTACATACCAAGGGATTTTTGCACTCATGATTGCCAACAGCTGCTCATTAGGAAATTAATCATCTATTGGAAGCTCTTTCCCCAAATTATCTCCTTGTTCTTGCCTCAATCTAGACAAATGATCTGCTACTACATTTTCTACTCCTTTCTTATCCTTAATTTCTAAGTCAAACTCTTGAAGGAGTAGTACCCACCTTATCAACCTAGGTTTAGCCTCTTTTTTCTGAAGGAGATACTTGATAGCTGCATGGTCTGTGTACACTATTACCTTAGACCCCACAAGATAGGACCTGAATTTATCTACTGCGAATACCACTGCCAAAAACTCTTTCTCTGTAGTAGAGTAATTTATTTGAGCATCATCTAAGGTCCTACTTGCATAATAAATTGCATACACCTTCTTATCTTTACTTTGTGCCAAAATAGCCCCAAGGGCATAGTCACTAGCATCACACATCAACTCAAAAGGTAATGACCAATCAGGTGGCTGCATAATAGGAGCAGATATCAAAGCTTCCTTTATCCTGCAAAAAGCATTCATACAATCAATATCAAAATGAAATTCCACATCTTTACTCAATAAATTGATAAGAGATTTAGAAATCTTAGAAAAATCCTTGATGAATCTCTTGTAAAATCCAGCATGCCCCAGGAAACTCCTCACTCCTTTCACAGATGTCGGGGGTGGCATTTTCTCAATACTTTCTTCCTTTGCTTTGTCCACCTCAATACCCCTGTTTGACACAAGATGTCCTAAAACAATTCCTTCTTATACCATAAAATGGCACTTTTCCCAATTCAAAACTAAATTAAATTCTTCACATTTCTACAAAATTTTAGACAAGTTAGATAAGATTTACCATACACAGAAAAATCATCCATGAACACTTCCAAATATCCTCAATGAAATCAAAAAATATGGACATCATACATCTCTGAAATGTAGCTGGGGCATTACATAATCCAAATGGCATCCTTCGATATGCAAAGGTACCATAGGGACATGTGAAGATGGTTTTATCTTGATTATCTGGGTGAATAGGGATCTAAAAGAACCCTAAATAGGTATCCAAATAGCAAAAATAAGAATGATGAGCTAATCTTTCAAGCATCTGATCTATAAATCGTGATGGAAAATGGTCCTTTCTAGTTGCATTGTTCAGCTTCCTATAGTCTATACACATTCTCCATCCAGTTACAGTCCTAGTAGGTATTAGTTCATCATTTTCATTTTTAACTACGGTGATGCCCCCCTTTTTGGGTATAACATGAACTGGACTTACCCAATTGCTATCAGAAATAGGGTAAATGATACCTGCATCAAGCAATTTCAAGATTTCTTTTTTCACAACTTCTTCCATATTTGGATTCAATCTCCTTTGTGACTCTCTGAGGCTTTGTGATCATTTTCCAACAAAATTCTATGCATGCACACAGAAGGATTTATTCCTTTAATATCATCAATGGTATAACCAATTATACTTTTATGCTTTCTAAGAACTCTTAATAATTTTTCAACTTCACAATCATTTAGTTTAGCACTAACAATCACAAGATATGTAGAATTTTGACCAAGAAAAGGATACCTGAGATTTGTTGGAAGAGGTCTCAACTCTACCTTCGGTGCTTCACTTTTTTCAAGCATTGGTGGTGAAGTTGTATCTTGCTTCAAATCTCCAATCTTCTCAATACTAGCCATAGGCAAAGGTGGATTTCCTTCCAAAATTTGAGCATATTTTATAGCTTCTTCAATCTCATCCCCTTTTTTTATGTTATGAACCAAACAAGCTTCTAAGGGATCTTTAGGATGTTGCTTTTTGAACACTTCCCTAACCACTTCATCTACCACATCAATTCTCAAGCATAAATTTGAATCATCTTTCTTTTTCATTGCTTGAAACAGATTAAATTCAACTTTTTCTTCCCCAACTTCTAATGTAAGCCTTCCATTCTTTACATCAATCACAGCTCTAGTAGTAGCAAGGAAAGGTCTACCAAGAATAATAGGAATGTGTACATCCTCTTCCATTTCCAATACTACAAAGTCCACCGGTATGAAAAATTTTTCAACTTTCAGAGGAATATTTTCAATCACCCCTATTAGAAATTTAATAGACCTATCTGCTAACTGTAGTGAAATGGTGGTAGGCTTCATTTCTCCAATCTTCATCTTCTCATAGATAGACAATGGCATTAGACTAACACTAGCTCCAAGATCACATAAAGCCTTATCTATACTGATATCCCCAATGTGACATGATATGGAAAAACTACTAGGATCTTTCAGTTTCGGTGGAACTTATTTTGCAAAATAGCACTGCTTTCTTTTGTGAGAGCTACGGTATCAAATTCTTCCAACTTCTTCTTGTTAGACAAAATCTCCTTCAAAAATTTAGCATATGAAGGCATTTGCGCTAAGGCATCAGTGAAAGGAATAGTCACATAGACTTCAATACCTCCAAAAACTTCCTAAATTGTTTATCCAACTTTGCTTTCTGGAACCTTTGTGGGAATGGTAAAGGTGGCATGTAGGCTTTAGGTGCTACATATTTAGGTTCTTTCTCTTTACTCTCTCTCTTTTTACTTCATTTTTCTTCCACTGAACTCTCTTTCTCAGCTTCAACTTTAACCTCAGCTTCAATTTTTTCATCTTCTTCTCTATTTTTCTCTTCTTCAACTTTCTCTTCAAGTTTTTTTATCTCCACTCTCAAATATTTTTCCATTTCTTAATGTAATAGCCTTGCAATGCTCCCTTGAATTTTCTAGTTGGCTAGGAAGCTTCATGAATGCTTTGTTGTATGAAGTGCTAGCTTGTTGAGCTATTTAGTTCTCCAACATCTGGTTGTGTGTTGCCATTTGATCGACTTTAGATGCTAATTGAGAAATCATTTCTTATTGACTTTGATGGCTCACAAGTAGAGTCTCAATCATGGCTTCTAATCTAGTTGTCTTGTCTGGTTGTGCTTGTTGTGGTAGAGGTTGTTGTGGTTGTGGTGGAGCAGGTGCATGTTGAGGTTTAGAAATTCCAGGAGGAGGGCCTCTATTCTATTGAAAATTCTGATGTTGTTGATACCCAGAAGGATGCTGAAAATTCTAGTGTTGTCCTTGTCTACCTCCCTAAGAGAAATTTGGGTGGTTTCTCCATGCTGGATCATAAGTTGCAGCAAATGGGTTATCGCCTGGTCTTTGATTGTAGTTCCCCACATAATCCACTTGTTCACTTGAAAAATCTTGATTAAGTGCAGAAAAATCAACTGCACAATTGACATTTGTAGCTCCAACTTCTACTGAATTACTTGAACCTCCAACTGAAGAATCTACTTTCATGCTTAACTTGTCCATCTTCCTTGTTAAAGCATCAAACTTAGCATTAATCATATTCATGGCATCAAGCTCAAGCATACCAACTGGTTTCTTGATCTCATTCCTCTCACAACTCCACTGGTAATTGTTGTAAGCAATTTTATCTAAAGTAGAAAAAGCTTCATCTTCAGATTTCTCCATAAGATCACCTCTAGAAGATGCATCAATTGTACTTCTAATAGCTAGTGAAACTCCATTGTAAAAGTGTTGAACAAGCATCCACTTAGAAATCCCATGATGTGGACATCTCCTTTGCAAATCCTTGTACCTCTCCTATGCTTCATACAAGCTCTCATCATCTCTAGGTTTGAAAGAAGTCAGATCATTTCTTAGCTTAGCTGTCTTGCTTGGTGAAAAATATTGAGCCAAAAATGCTTGAGAAATTTCATCCCATGTTGTAATAGAACCCGATGACAAAGAATGTAACCACTCTCTAGCTCAATCCTTCAAAGAAAAAGGGAATAATCTAAGTCTAATTGCATCATCAGAAACTCCATTTATCTTCAACATATCACTGATCTCAAGAAAGTGTGCTAGATGCACATGTAGACTTTCACTTGGACTTCCCCCAAATTGTGATTGTTGTACCATCTGACACAGTGCAAGCTTCAATTCAAAATTATTAGCTTCTACTTTGGGTCTTCTGATAGTTGGCATGAAATCCTCAATGTTAGGATAAGCATGATCCTTCACAGAATGATTGTTATTGTTGATGGCCATTTCTTCTTGTAATTGCTCTTGCTCTTGTGCTCTTTCTTGTTGTTGAGCTTTAAATTCAGCTTTTCTCCTCTTAGCTTCTGCTCTTAAAGCTCTTGCTGTCTTTTCTATTTTTGGATCAAAGAATAAATTGATTGCTTCGCTTTTTGTCCTTCTCATAAAATAAAAGTACCTAAAAAACAAAATAAACAAATTCTCAAAGTAAAATGGTAAAAGAAATTAAAAATAAAATAAAATCCCAAAATTAACCAAACAAACAAACGTTCAATATCAAACAAAAATCAAATCCCCGGCAACGATGCCAAAAACTTGATGCGCGAAGCTGTAAGTATATGAGTCGTACTAAGTAATAGAGTGATAAGTCAAGTATCGTTCCCATGAGGATTTGCTGTTTGAGTACCAAACTATGAATAAAGTGATTATTTGGGCTAGTGATTGATGAATAAATGGTAAATGTAAATGAGCAAAGTAGATTGATGAATCTAATTGGAATGGCTAAAGAGTAAGCAAATAAATTCTAAATCTACATGCAATTTAACTAAATTAACAATGGGTAATTTGAATAAAAGTCTAATTATGATAAAAATGATTCCAGAGTTAGGGGTTTATGCATAAATTAATTGGGATTTGTCTTGGGTATTCCAATTTTAAGGGAAAATAGAGTTTGAAGGTGATTGATTCTAAATTCCTTTGATATCTTTTTCAAGTAAACCAAAGTGTGATCTAAAATAACTAAACCTACTTTCGTATGATATTTGATTACTTTAAAGTCCATTAAGTTTTGTAACCAATTATTAATTCCTCATAAGACCCTAGTTTATTTCCAAATCTAGGTGATTTTAAGTTCCAATTCTTGATTATCTATCAATGATAATCACTTTTCGGTCCTTCAATCAAAGACTAATACAATACCCAATGGGTACCAACATGAGGCAAGTAAATCAAACACACAAGGAAAGAATCTAAACTCATATTTATATAAAATATGGAAATACCCAGTCCAAATCCATAAATTAATCTAAAACATATTTTCCAACTTTGAAATCCAGAGAGTTTACTCACTCACGTTGGTATTTACAAGAGAGATTGATGGAAAAGTAAACAAAAACATGATAAGGGGACTAAAAATAGATAAACCTAGGTGGAGGGACCAAAAACTCTAAGCCTTGGAGCTCCCAGAATGGCTGCAGTAGCTCCTCTTCTGTAGAATTTATGGCATCCTCTTCCCTTCTCCTTTTTATAATTTTTCTTTTCTTTTTGTTTCTTATTCTTTCCTCTTGTTACTTCTTGTGGCAAAAACTAGAAAATGATGCTTTTATATGGTCCCAAAAGTTGCCCTAAAAATAGATAAGAGCCAAGGAGTGAATAGGAAATGAGATATAAAATTATCCATGTTAGCAAAGTTATCCATGTTCTGGACAGTCTGCTTAGGGTACTGCTTACCTTAAGCAGGTTCTTCAGCAATTTTCGGCCTGTGGTTGCACTGTCTGCTTAGGGTTAAGTAGGCCCTCAGCAAATCTCAGCAGGTTTGGAATAAAATGACTTTTTCTACTCATACTTGACTTTTGGCTTGACTTGTGTTGCACCTTAAGCACTGCTGCTTACCCTAAGCAGGACCTCAAGCAATTCTCGGCAGGTTTTAGGATGAAAGCTTAAATGTGTAGGATTTAAGCTGTGCTTGACTTGCGGCTTAAGGTTAAGCAATATGACATACCCTGAGCAGCATCATAAGCAAAGTCTCAAGCAAATTTCGGCTAACTTGATCTTTTAAGGCTTGATTTCTTCAACTTTCTTCCATGCTTAAGGGGCTCCAAATTTCTTCAAATCACTTCTTAATGCATTCATTGACCCTTAATTTGCCACAAAAACCTATAAAAAACAACAAAACTACAAAAATCAAATATAAAGTAACTAAAGTTAATAAATAAGCTAAAATAAAGCTAAAAACATAAAATATACTCAAATATAAGGGCAAAATGGATGCAAAACTATCCTAAAATGCCTATATGAAATGAGTGCAATAAAGGTTTATGTTCACGGGCAACTCTCAAACCCTAATCTTTGTGTGTTTCTCAAATATCTTATAATTTTACTACCATAGATCTCACTTTTTATCCAAATAAGATCGCAGTGCAAAACTTTCGGATCGGGTCACAGTTTAGATTCATGAAAATATATTCAAAATTCAAGCCACATAAAATAACACAGGATTGTAAGTACATTGATAAAATTATTGCCATTTTTTTAATATGAAGATAAAAAGATTATTTTAATCATATTATATAAGCATATAAAATTTATTTTTATTGAAAATAGAATATATAATTTATTTAGAGGAACTCCATATACATTGACAAAATCATTATATTTTCAAGCCTTTATAGTTTTTAAATACAACTTAAAAATGAACAAAGTTTTGTAAATTTCATATTCATAAACTTAAAGCAAGACAACTGATTCTTTCTGGTAAGCTTTAATCCAATAAGATGAAATTATCTTCAAAATTATAATATTTAAAATTTGAGTGTTATTGAAAATTATATAACTAAAAAAAAAAAACACAATTATGTCTAGACCTATGCAGTCTATCACTTTGATTCTGAATCACACTAAACTAAAATAATTGAAAAATTAAACTAAGATATAATATTAATGGAGTTAAACTGCACTGAAGTAGAAATTGAATCAAATCAAATTAAATAATAAAATGTTTGATTTATTGGTTTGGGTCTATTTTGTTGGGCCTTTTTTACTTTCTACACTCTTATTCTTTGTGTCTACTATAAATTTTATAAATTACACATTGTATTCCATAAAAGTCCATAAAATCAACAAAAGTTGGTCGTAAATAGAAACAATAGTCGGGGATAACAATTATTCCCGAACCATACTCACTCGTTCCACACCTAATCAAGTTTCTTTGATCCCGCCCCATTTTTTATATTATATGGAGATAGGGACGAGAAGGTCTCTTTACCCGAGTCCTTGAAACATGTGCATTATTATTATTATTATTATTATTATTATTATTATTATTATTATTATTAACAAAAAATATATATGTACATTATTAGGAATTATGTTTAAAACTTATATTTTTATCTTAGAATTTATTTTTTTTTATAAATAAATTTATATTGTATAATGATAAATTGAAATAAAAATAAAAAGAAAAAAGAAAAAAGAAGAAAGAGAAAAGAAAATAAAATAAGAAAATCTCTGCGGGGAAACCTTTCTTGCCCCTCTTTTCGGTGGAGAATTTCCTATCTAAATATCAATCATTTGTGGGGTGGGGACGGGGGAATGATCTTGCCTCAAACCCATCCCATTGCTATCCCTAAAATCAATTTATTTTATTTTTAGCTTCGTATGAAAATAAAACTTTATAAAAAAAAATATTAATATACTCAAACTAAATAAAAAAATAAAACTAAAATAATTGATTTTTGCATTATAATTGATTTTTGGACACCCCTACTAAGTCTGATGGTCTTGGGTCTTCAATAATTTTCATTAAGGGATAAATGACACTTACATTAACGGATGTGTCGCAAAAGTAGATAATTAGTGCACACAACAATGACTTTATTTTTTTATTTCTCAAAATAAATAATTATTAAAAATAATTAAAACCTATTTTTTTATTAAAAAATATGACTAATATAATGGTAAGAGTGCTAAAACCAATGGTGTAATGAATTTATCATACGCTTAGACCACTAAGCAAATGAGTAATTATGTACTATTCGTGATTTTATGGAAGCATGTTACATAAAATGACATGCAAATTATTGAATGATACATAAGCAATCACAGTTTTTAATTATTAAAAAAAATGTCTTGATAATTATAATATTTTAGGATGCATCAATATATATATGTTTGATTACTGTTTGCTTACCATTTCATGTAGATTATCTTCAAGATAAATCAAGAAGTATTATTTAATTTCTCCAAATGGACATGGAGAAATTATATTATATGATTCCAAATAGGATAGGTTTTGTTGATAGGAAAATGAGTTGGATCAGTTTGGATTCACTTTTATAGTGAACAATAGAAAAGGGTAACACAAGTTTGAAATGGAAAGATTACGCTAGATAGTCTACATCAGAAACATGCTTTTACTTTGACACCACAACTGTGCTTGAACCTTCCACAATCGATTGGGCTTGGGTTGAAATTTGGGTGCCAATTCATCAGGGCTAAACATGGACACCATATTCTCATCAGCTTTCCAACAATCCATATCTTGATCTCTTCCCATATGTCCACAAAGCTACTATTGCCAGTATATTAAAACAAAGGACCTGGTAGTAAATCATTAATGAAAACCAACTACATAAAGAGTAGTGATTAGACAACCTTAAGCTCTCATGAACTTTGAGTCACGTTTTGAGTAGTCCTAACATTACTTTTTTTTTTACCCTTAAAATTATATATTAAACACCTAACAAGTGTATATAAAGCTTGGGTTTGCTTGATCACTCACTGGAAAAAAGAGACGAAGAACTACAATGTCAACTCAACTCAATATGTATGTGTGTTTAGGAGGACAGTAACTGATTTAGTAGACCAAGAACTTCCAACAAAATTTTTCTAGATGGTTTTTAGACCTAGGGATTAATGATGTATGTGACATTACTTATTTGTTTTGAGTACTTTATTCATAATTTAAATTTTTATAAATTTCCTTTTTATTACTTAAAAGAAAATTTAAAAAAACATGAACTTTTAGTTTTTCAATTTAGTTAGGCAGTAAAAATTAAAATATTTAATTATTATAATATTAGCCCATTAAATATTTTATTTAAATAAAAAAAATCAATCAAAGATGAATGCAGCATTTAGATATAGGGGGCACTAATGAATGCACCATTTAGATCTAAGTGTATTGTGTGCCTCATTTGCAATTTTATTTTTTTTAAATTCTTCCTTGTTATTTAAAAGAAAATTTAAAAAATACAGATCACTAATTTTTTATTTAGTTAGGGCAATAAAAAAAATCTTTTAAATATTAGAATATGAACTCATTAAATTTTTTATTTTATTAGGCAATACAAAATGCTCATAGTAGCAAAGGTTTTGCACATCTTACAGAAAATTTTTTTTGCCCAATGTCCTCAAAGTTTTTTTTTTCTACATAGTTTTTTTTTTCTTTTTTCTCCTGTGTTTTTAGGTCTATTTTGGTTTTTTGGGATTGTGGGTTTTGTCTGAATCTTCATTTCTACCTAATTGGGTCTTTTTTTTTTTCTGTAATTGATTGGTTTGGTGATTACAATATTAGGTGGCATACTTGACTTTAATTTTTTTCTCCGCTTTAATCTTAAATATCCCAATTTTTATGGTAAATCATTAGTGATCAATTTTCTTTAATGAAGATTTAGTTATTATGGTGTTTATTGGATGAACTGATTTTATTGTTGAATAAATAGGTATTGAAAGGAAATAATTGGCATGTGGTCAAAAGCTAGGAAAATGTGAAATCGTCCACAAGTGTGGTTAGGTTAGGGGATATGATGTAGTTAACAAGAGTTTAATGGGGTTAAATATTTTTTTGAGAAAAATTTAAATATTAGAATATGAGCTCATTAAATTTTTTATTTAATTGGGTAATACAAAATTCTCACAGTAACAAAGGTTCTGCACATCTCATCCAATATAGTCATAGCTTTTTTTTTGCATAGCTTTTTTTTTTCTTTTTTTCTCCTTTCCAAACCCTTTTTTATTGGGTTAGGGCTGCAGAGAAAGTAGTAATAGAGAAGGGAGTTTTTAAACAATTTTGTTTTTGCAAATTAAAATTTACAAGCATGATAAGGTTGAAGTTGATATCTTGGTTGGCTACAACAATGTTATCAAAAGTGACATGGTTATGTTCATAGTGATAGGGTTGGTTTTTGTGCTGATATATGATACTAGTATAAAGTATACTTTAGGTAACAGTTTCTCCTTCTCTCTTCCTCTATAAGCTAAAATATCTCTCTTTGTAAAATTGAATCTCTTTGCTCTATGTGTTCTACGTTCTATTTTGGTTTTTTTGGCATTATGGGTTTCATCTAAATCTTCGTTGACTGGGTCTTCAATTATTGAAGCCTTTTTTGGAATTGATTGGTTTGATAATTATAATATTGGGTCACAAACGCAAAGTATTATAGAACTTGACTTTGATTTTCTTCTCCGCTTTAATCTTAAATATCTCAGTTTTTTTATTGTAAATTATTCATGATCAATTTTCTTTATTGAAGATTTAGTTATTATGGTGTTTATTGGATGAATTGATTTAATTGCTAGATAAATAGATTTTGAAAGGAAATAATTGGCATGTGGACAAAAGTTGGGAAAGTGTGAAATCAAAAACAAATTCATGACTATTGTCCATAAGCATGGTTAGGTTAGAAGATATGATGTAGTCAACAACAGTTTAATAGGGTTGAATATTTTTTTGGGGAAAATTTATATTTTTTAAATGAGGCTTTGTGGATTTCATTTTAATCATATAGTTTTTTCCCTTAATTTTATTTGGTTGCAGGGGTTCGAATAGAAATCGTTATGGCAGTTGGGGGTGGAGGTTTCTTTGGTATGCTTTTGTTCCCTTAAATTTCCTTATAGGAATGCAAAATGTCTTACCCTGAAAATTGATATGAACACAACAATTACTGCAATTTTCAATCATACATTCTCAAATAAGGAATTGAATTTTTTAACTCATTTGATTAGTAAATCATGAATTATAAATATGAGAAAATCTCAGGCCACCTATCCATGGAAACATGCTCTTGCCTCTTCTTGATTTTTGTAACTTTTCTCTCTATTTCTTTTGTTTGTTCATTTTCTACAGTTTTCTAATGTAAGGACTATTATGGGTTCGATTTGTTTGCCCATATTTGTTTTCTTACCAAAATTTTGTATCATTTCTTATGGTTAGTTGAAGATTTGTTCTTAGGAATTAGGATGATTAAAGTGAATAAGATCACTAAGTTTCTATTTGGAAAGATATTATATGTGAGGTTCTATTTGCATAATTTTTTTTTTTTTAATTTTAAGAGGAATGACTAATTAATGTTGTGATTTAAATAGGTATCAGATAAAATTATGGAATATTGCAGTTGTTGTACAAGCTTGAGGAAGGGTGTATGAGTTAGTGTATTTAGTTTGGTGTATTAGTACTAGTAAAGTACAAATTGGGTTAATGAAAATACCATGATATAAACTGTAGTTTAATCTAGAAATCAAATCATAATTGAAATAACAACATTTTAATTGGGATATAATAATTAAAATTAAAATTTAGCTTATTGTATTATGTACTTCTAAATAATTAAATTGATGCTTTAATCTGTATAATCTCATTTCAATTTGATGGTATACATGTAACATGAGACATTTAGAAAATAAAAAAAGAGATAATTAGTCCCAATAAATAATTATATTTATTTTTTTTATCATATATTCAAATTAAATAGCAAAATAAATATTTAACATAAATTCTAAACTTACTAATTTTTCCATTAACAATTTTTTCAAAGAGATTAAAATTTGAACCATTAATTTCTTATATAAAAGTATTTGATGACTAAAATATGATCTTATATATGTTTTTGGGTAATAAAATTGTGAAATGGTGATATTAGGGATTTAACTCTGAAACTAACATCACCATTTTGGATGACATTTTCCTAGCAAGATAGTTCATCTTCTTTTAAGACATATATGGCAAGAATTTTTTTTTAATATAAAATTTATCATGTGGGGTGAAATAATGCTTCTTTAACAAATGTGAGGATTCATATAAAATAATGCTAATTATGATCACAAATATAGAAACACTAGAACCTGAATATGTCAACTCTTAAAATTTATAATCTCTGACTATATACAATTCTTCCTATTATTCCTTTAGTTACATTAGAACATATTAATAGATATTAGTCAAACTAGTTCTCAAACTCAACCTGCAAAATATGCAAGTACGTGGAGATGTGTTCAAATATTATAGTCGTAAATTCAATCTTCTTGAGCTTAATAAAATAATTTTATTTGTTTAATTTATATGGTATAATATTTAAAATTATTAAATTTCCTGTTCTAATCCATAATAAATATCACAGTTCAAGCTCATGAACAGTAGTTCTAGATGTCTGCTCAGTTTTGGCTTAGCAAGCTTGGTGCTCCAAAAAGCAAGAAATTATTACTTAATCAACTATTGAAGCTGAATGTGTTGCAATTTATGTAGCACGGACACAGAAACACAAAAACGGACATGGAAAACGAAAATGTGAGATACACGTAAACCTGGATTCTCCCGAACAGTTCGGTTCTTTTCCAAGGAATGGATCAGCACTTGAGCACCGCGGGATAGAGTCCTTGTGGTAGGTTGAGAAGGACCCCCTTCCGCACCCGAAGCGACCGAAGGAGGTGGAGGCGGCTCTTCTTGGCGGGGAGGAGATCGGATCACTTCCACCTCGGGGATCGGATGCCTTGAAGGTTGAGATGGGCCCCCTTGTATTTCCCCGGGCTCATGGCTGGGTGTCTGCAGGGCTTCAGCTCACTTCATTTCCCGTACCTTCCGGGAGATCTCTCTCTTTCGCTTCTGGCTCTCCTTGGAGGCTTCGCCGCTTGCCATACCTGCACAAAGAAGAGATCAGTGAGATCGCTAAGGTCCAAAGGTGTAAGATATAGAAAATACCGATGCCGAGGTCAGAGAGCTGAAGCCTGCGATCTTCGCCGGTGATCAATTCCATCGTCCAGTGATGCAGTTCGGCGATCCTTTGCATCCAAACAAGAAAACTTCTCTCTGCCCGCCTGATCCTTCAGCTCCATCACCATCAGGCCTTCTTCTCTATTTAAGGTGATGCGCTTCGGAAGTACAGGGCCCTGGTGCAGCCAGCTGCGAGGGAAGCCCTCAAAGCTGTTCGGAATTTTACTCCTCAGGATAAAGAAGCAGTTCTTCCAATTCTTCAGGGAGGAAGGCAGGTCGTTAAAAAGCCCACAATGGAGTTTCGCCTGGAAGAACCAATATTCGTCATCCTTTCGACGAGTCAGCCTATGCAGTTCGGCGAACACCTTAGCTGTAGGTCAGAGCCCCTTAGCTCGGCATAGGCCTCGGAAGGCTACTAAGATCCGCCACGAGTTCGGGTGAACTTGAGCGATGCACACTTGGTGATATTTTAAAACTTCCTTGAAGAAGTCGTCCAAAGGGAACCGTAGACTGGCTTTTAATTGTTCTTCGTATACTATAATCATGTCGTTCTCTTCGAAGAAGTGATCGGCTCGGATATCGCCATGACACCGGATGAGTTCGAATGAATCAGGATGAATGTTGTATTCCTGACTGAACGACTGCAGATCGGTTTCTTGAAGGACCGATGGCAACTCGTCCATGGGAAGATTCTCCCTCCCTGAAGAAGGTACATGCCTTGATGGTGCTGCTTGCCCTCGAGGTGGAACAGGGACCCTAGAAGGTTCAGGTCGCACGCTTGGTCTGACCACTTCCACTTCATCGGATGACCATGAGATCTGAACGGAAGGGGGGCTTGCTGCTCTCTGACCCTCGGCGCCGCTCATTTTCAAAGGAAACAAGGAATTTAAACTAAAAGAAGGATCAAAACCCTTACCGGAGTCTGATCGGTGTCAGAAGAATTTGAGAAAACGAGAGAATTTTGAAGTTGTTCGCGAGAGATTGAAAATGACATAAGGGAGCAACTGGCTAACCCCACCCCTATTTATACTCGTCCGAGCATTTAATGCTCACGATGTTCCAGGCAGTGCATCGGGTAGTGGGACTCGCCAGCTGTTTTGACACGTCTCACGAATATTCCAAAAATTCCATAAGGAGAAACCGGCTAGTTAGGGATCGGCTAATTAAGGTGAATGTTTGGAAGTGCGGATCGGATAAGGGCTGTTCAGTTGGAAACCAGATCGGATAAATACTTCTGAGATCGGAGAATAATCAACAAAATAATAATAAAGTGATAACTGACAAAATAAAATTTTATTTCCAAAAGGTCGGATTACATCATTTGGGCAATCTCTGGAGATCGGATTACATTAAAGGTCGGATTACATCATTTGGGCGATCTCTGAAGATCGGATTACATTAAAGGTCTAATTACATCATTTGGGCGATCTCTAGAGATCGGATTACATTAAAGGTCTGATTACATCATAAGGGCGATCTTTAGAGATCGGTGGAACATCTTATCTAAAAGGCCTATATCAAAGCCTAGTCTCATGGCTGAGTCAAAAGATGTGTTTGACCAGGAGACCGGCTGGGGGGACTATGACTCTCATGAGAATGAGAGAGGTCGTCATCAAAGTTACCGCTCGAAACCGAGCCGCTGTCGGAATACCCAGTGTGGAGAGGAGCCATATGAACGCCAAAGAGCAGTCACCGGTGTTAAGGGGAATATTAGCAGTCTTCTCGCCCGAAATCAGTTCGCCGATTATATCGGGCGAACGATTCGAGATCGGCACGATTGAGGTCCTCGATCCAGATCGGTTAATTAGTTTAGTTCTCTCACTGTCATCAGATAAGGTCATCATGATTTTGCGATCACCGGGATCGTAAATTTTCAGGCAAGGAACAAAGAGGGCAACCAGAAAAAGATTAAAAGCGGTCATCTTGTCCGGGATTGTTGCCGGAGCAGCTAGAACAGGAAAAATGAGGAGAATAGGGGAGAAAGTCAAATGAGGTAGGGCTTCCCGGTTGAAGGTATATATAAGGAAAATTTGAGCATTTATTGCAAGCAGAAAACGAAGCGGATCAAAGAAGAAGACGACAAGACCGGCGCCTTTTATTCCCAGCCCTCGGATCGCCCCGGACAAGAGAATTTGGGACCGTCAGATTAGAAGAAGAAAATGACAAATATTCTGAAGGGGATCTCGGCCGTCCGTTCTGATTCTCTTTAATTCCTGTGCCTCAGATCATGTCCTTTGAAATCCTGACCCTCCATCTCCCTCAAAATAGATCCTGACCCTTCAGGGGAAGCAGCCGATTCTTATAAATACCTGCATGAAAAACTGTACAAGAGACGAAAAAAAGAATAGTGAATATAGCGGAAGGACTCTGAAACTTAATTCAGCTCGTTACTCTGCTATTTTTGAAGCTTTCATAAGAAAAACTTTTGAAACCAGTTTTCTGAAGTATTTTCTTGCAAAGGGATTTCTGAATACTGAAACTCTCCATTTTCAGTTCATTCATTATCCTGTGACATTCTCACTTATTGTCTCTGTTATCTTTATTTCTACTCCCGTTGTCCAAGCTCAACTTCATTCATACTCGGCTATAATTTTGATCAGTCTGCATTTTAGCAAGGTATTCTTCATTTCAAGGCGAACCTTAGACTTCAGGTTACTAGCTTGCGGCCCCCATTACGTTCTGTGATCCCGTAGTTAGTTCAATAGATCCAACTGCCCACAGGTGAGTGCTCATATTTTTTTTTTATTAAGTGCTCGTTCCTATTTTACGTATTTCCTTTGTTCTTTATATATATATATATAATTTTCTCCAAGTTTATATTGCGCTAAAGAACACGAAGAAGGTCATTCTCGAGTTTACTTCCGTGTTGACCAGTCCATTCTTTTTGTTAATCTTTGTTATTCCTGAACGTAAGTCTTCTAGTCCCGAGTAGCATATAAGTGGTCGGATAAAATGTAGATAACTGTATCTTAAAGGTCTCTTTAAAATAATGAAAGGTCTGAACAATAAGTCGGGAAAATAGTAAGGCCGAATCACTAGAATAATGCAAAAGAAAATTGAGTAAGGCGTCACAAGGCAGAGTAAAACCGAACCTTAAGATTGGTAAATGGGATAGATCGGGTATCAAAAGATACTGGTAAGGCGACCACATAGGAAGGTCGGAAAATTCGGTTTGGTATCCCCTGACTAGTTACAAGGTACCAATGAGTTAAAAGAAGCCTTATTCCGAGCCTCGGCATCTTTAAATGCCAGAACCCTTAGTTCTAGGATTTCGTAACGGGTAGCTGTAATCAAGTTTCGAGAGATCGGAAAAGTCCTTATCCGATTCCTATTAAAATAAAAGAGATCGGAGGAGAGATCTTATTCGATTCTCAATCTAAAATTTTAACAAGTATTTAAAAGAGATCGGAGGAGAGTTCTTATCCGATTCTCACTTAAAATTTTAATAAATATTTAAAAAGGAGATCGGAGGAGAGTTCTTATCCAATTCTCAATCTAAAATTTTATCAAATATATAAAAGAGATCGGAGGAGAGTTCTTATCCGATTCTCACTTAAAAACTTTAACAAATATTTAAGAGATCGGATGAGAGTTCTTATCCGATTCTCAACCTAAAAAATTTACATAAATATTTAAAGGAGATTCGGAGGAGAGTTTTTATTCGATTCTCAACCTAAAATTTTTAAATATTTAAATATTTAAAATCGGAGGAGAGTTCTTATCTGATTCCCAAATTAAATTTTAACAAATACGTAAGATGATTCCCCCTGAAGTAAAATTAATACGCAACAGCAACTCACTAAGGTTGTCTCATTTACTTATGTATCTGAGTAATCCGGATTAGTGAAAAATCAAATATTCCTTTCGGTCAAAAGGATTAACATTTCCATTCAAACCCTCCTAACTATGATGGACGTGAAGTTAAATCTGCTTACCCTCGTTAAGGGACGAGGTGGGGTGCCTAACACCTTCCCCACCCGTTTACGGACCCCGAACCTAGAATCTCTGTTTTTGGAAGTGGTTTTATTTT
Organism: Hevea brasiliensis; assembly: GCF_030052815.1. Taxonomy (NCBI): domain Eukaryota; kingdom Viridiplantae; phylum Streptophyta; class Magnoliopsida; order Malpighiales; family Euphorbiaceae; genus Hevea; species Hevea brasiliensis. The sequence continues at coordinate 80,624,239 of NC_079503.1, forward strand.
AACTTACTTTCACAAATGGTTTTCTTTAATTTCCCTCAAAATTAAAGTGGCGACTCCTCACTTTTCCCACTTCGGTGAGTGTTCGTCCAGGCGACCGCAAAACACCCTACGACAATTGTCTTGTCCGACCCTTTAAGGACTAATTCGGATTTTTGGGTGTACTATATGGTAATTGAAGACAATATTTTTGGTGGAGATGCAATTGGTGTAACTAATTTTGGTGGGCTTGAGGGACAAATTGGTGTTGAGGCCTTTGATTCAGCAAATGATTATGTGAAATTGATGAAATCTGTAACACCCCAATTTTTTAAATTTATTATTTTGTGAGTAAATATTAATATTTTATTTTATTTAAATTTTAGGAAATTATTTGAAATTTTTCAAATTTTAGAAATCGGGCTCGATTTCCTGAAAATATAAAACTTTGATGATTTTTAAAAATTAATTTAAAGATCGCAAAAACTAAAAATATATTTGGACTCTACGAATTTTTCTGAGTTTTCTAGAATTTTTTCAAACTTTTTAGGCCTCGTTTTCGGTCACAAGGCAGATTAAAAATTCAAAATTTTGTATCTTGAATCGGACCAGCCGAATCGAAACGAACCGGATTGGACCGGTCGAATCGAACCGGCCAGCTCCTTTTCTTCTTCCTCCGCGCGCATCCTCGACCCTTCTTCCTCTCTCTCCCATTTTCTCTCTCCTCCCTCCTCCCACGCTACACCGCCGCCACCCAACCCTCCCCACCTCGCCGGCGCGCTGCCTCAGCCTTCCGCCACCGCCTGCCTGCCTTTTAGGCGGCCGAAAACGACGCGTGAAGAGACGCGACGTGCAGCGCGCCATTTCGGCTTTCCGTCCAAAATTCGATCGATCCGGCCACCGATTGGGCTGAGTCTTGTGTCAAATACCATCTATACCTCGAAAACTTTCCATAGACATCAAGAACACCAAAATCCATGGAGCGATTTGTCCAATTTTTATCCGGGAAGTTTTAGCCAATTTCGACTTTTGGGCTAGATTTCTCACAAAACCGTAAACTCCACGAGAAAACCGAGAGTACCAGAGTGCTCCACTCGTCGAGAGTTTCGTGGCAATATAAATTTCAAAATTTTTTGACACCGTTTTTCAGTGGATCCCACGAAATTTCGTATTATTTTTTCGAGCATAAAATGAGCTTAGAAAATTCCGTAAATATTTTGTACTAACCCCCATGTTATGAGCTTCATGTAGGTATCTTCAATTCGTAAAAATTCGATGGTTGCCTGGGTCTGTGAATTTCCGGCCAGACAGATAGACTACCGAAAAAGTCTCGAAATTGGATCGAGATTTTGGCTACCTCACCATTGTCAAACGTCTCGAGCGCGTTCCGGAGATCGGAATCGGCATAGGTAAACCCAAACCTTACTTTTTCTTAATTTTCTAGTGCTTGAATGGGATTAAAAATTCATAAAATATTCGTGGTAGCTTAGAAAATTATGATTCTTTTTGCATTCGCTTAGTAATTTTGCTAAGAACCGCGGAGCAAAGTTTTAGAATTTTTAGAGCTTATTTGGGTAGTTTTTGCAAAAATGGTCAATTATAAGGACTAAACTATAATTTTACATATTGTGATTGATGACTGTTTGGATTGGCCCAGGAGGGGCTATGTGATGTGATTGAGTTGTAGATGTATGGTTTGTGGATATAGAAGTGCGTTTTAAGCCCTTTTACAGGTTTGGTAGGTCCTAGGTATAGGGGAGACTATGTCGGATTTTCGGCATGACTTAGGACATTTTTGGTTTTTTTCTTAGCTTGTATTGAGTCAAATGTACTAAATAATTATAATAAAAATTGTCAGGTGAGCCGGGAAAGCCTTCTTCCTCCGCCCAGTCGCCATAGTGACTTCGGTTGAGTTTGTGAGTAAAATATTAATTTTAATTATAATTTCGATATTATTATATGTTCAAGCATGCCCATGCATCACTTATATGTATGTATCTATGTAGTTAAACAATAGGCACGTTTTACATTGCATTCATAAATGTTGAAGTGCCATGGATGTTGTGGTAATCTGGAGCAATGTGCGTGCGTTGGCGTGCGTGTGGTATAGTGTTGGATATGGACAGGACGGGTAGACACGGCTTGAGATCTTCGCTGGGACCCGGTCCTTCGGGGTAGACACGGCTTGAGTTCTTCGCTGGGACCCCATTTTGGTTTATTAAGCGAAAATCCGACTTGAGTTTTTTGCTGGCAGAGGTTGGATTAAGAGGGCTGTATAGGGAATCAGCTCCCATATATGTATTGTTTGCAGTGTTGGGTGTGTGAGTGCTCCAAATTGCCTTTTTGATGTGATTTGTATAAAATTTATGACGGTGTTGCATTCACTTCACAGGGTGCATTAGTTTTAGATAACTATAGAGATTATAGTTAAAATTGATATTTTACTTTCTGAGTCGAACGCTCACTTCTGTTTATTATTTTTCCAGGCTACAGGAGGATTATTGTTGTGGTTAACCTGCTTTTCTTCTTCGCAGGTCGTCTATTAATGTCTGTAATATTTGTATAATTCTGTTAACTTCTAGAAATTTCACATGTGTTAGAAATATTTATTTAATTTGGGTCTGTAATATAAATTTGCCATGTTGGACCTGTAAACTTATTATATGCATATATGTTGGACTAGATGAGGGAGCTGAGCTCCCATTTGACTTTATGTTATTATGAGTATGTGGAGGGTGAGCTGAGCTCCCCAATTGATTATATATTGTGTTTACAGGTCGAGTGAGTCAAAAACTCTCCGTTGAAAGGTCCATTTTATGGCCGGACTCTGTCCGATTAAATTCTTGAAATTGGGCCCAAATGGGCCTTAGAGTTGGGTTGAGGAATAGTTAGGCTTACTACGGGCCTCGGGGGCTTTAGGCTGGCCTAGGTCCTAGTACCGATCCAGCCCATAAGTTGGGTCATGACAAATGTGGTATCAAAACTTATGCTTCAGATTCATAGGGAAAAATTGTCTAAAGTATTAGGAAGAGTCTAATAGGAGTCACATGTGAAATATAGGATCCACATTCGTCTTGCATTATCATCTTTGCTTCTAGTTTCTACTTTATATAATTGTGTGAAATATGAGTTTATAGAGCTATGTAATATGTCGTTTTGAAATTTTGTGGGCTAATGCTGCTGAATTTTAGGAAAATGCGTAGAAGTAGGAGAGCTGCCACTGCACCAGAACCAGATGTGACTGACGAGGTGTTAGCACAGGATGAGACGCCTGCCCCGAGGAGGTGGGATAGGAGGCCTAAAGCTGCTCAAGTAGAAGAGCAGTTGCTACTAGTTCAGGATCAGTCTTTTATGGCACAGGGTCCCATAGACCCAATGTTAGCTACTCTAGCTGGTTTGCAGAGAACCATCGATATGATGGCACAGCATATGGTCCACTTCCCCAACAGTAACAGTCCACCACACCAAGAGGGGAACCTTACAAACAGATAATTAATTTTAAGAAGTTGGTGCCTGGCATTTATGATGTGTCGGACGATGCCTATCGGTTTTTGGATTCGTACAAACAGGCAGAGATAGAGTTGCAGTTGACTGACAGGAGACTTATAGAGTGTGTGCAGCATGTCATGGGACCTATGCCTAGACAATGAATGAATGACTACATATTATCTCAGATGGAAGGTTTGTCATGGATCCAGTTTGTAGAACTGTTTATCAACAGGTTTGTGCCAGAAAGTTTCAGATATCAAAAGCAATGGGCCTTTGAGGCCTTAAGGCGAGTGCAGTGCAGTAGATGAATATGCTCTAGAATTTGCAGGCTGAGCGGATATGCCTCTCTGACGGTGGCTACAGAAAGTATGAAGGTAAAAAGGTTCCTAAAGGGGCTGGACAGGAGGTATGAAAACCTGGCCATGATGTCTGATCAGTCTTTTGATGTGGTAGTTGATCGAGCTCGACAGATTGAGATTAACTATGCTGGAGATGACAGTGGAAGGGCAAAGAAAAATAGATCAGAGGGTTCTTTAGGTGTTCCCCACATGGGTACTACGGATAGCGGAGGCCAAAGTCATTACAAAGGAAGAAGTAGGAATAAGAAAAGTGGTTTTAGACATAAATCTCGAGAGTTCAGACTAGGGTATGGATCCAGCAGTGGTCATAATTTGGGGTACAGCAGTTCTAGGTCTGGTTCAGGATCCTTCTTTGCACCTTGTGCACAGTGTGGAAGAGGACATTCAGGACCTTGTATGATGGGTTCAGGAGTATGCTTTAAGTGTGGCCAACCAGGTCACTTTGCTAGGGAATGCCCCGTGTTCAGCGAGCCACAGATGGGGTCACAGGGTTCTGTTGCAAATGTTTCTCGTCAGTTTTATCCTGGTACTTCCAGCATGGCAGGCAGTCAGTTCAGTGGCCAACAGGGCCGAGGACAAGGGGGACAGAGATTTGGATGCAGATCAGAAGATAGAAGTCAGTATTAGGGTTTTGCCACCCAGGGTAGGGGTCAAGCTCGGGTTTTCACCCTGACCCACCAGGATGCTCAGGCTTCCAATGCAGTTGTGGCAGGTATTCTTCTAGTCTGTTCCTATGAGGCTCGTGTTTTGATATATTCGGGTGCTACGCACTCATTTGTCACCCTAGTGTTTGCCATGAGATTGGGTAGAAACCCTACAACTTTAGAATGCCCTTTGTCTGTAGCTAACCGGCTTAGTGACAACATAGATGTCGATATGGTTTTTTCGGATAGCCCAGTAGTAGTGGATGGAAAGATCCTCCCAACAGACTTGGTTCCTCTACCAGTAATGGATTTCGATGTAATCTTGGGAATAGATTGGTTGGCAACTCATTATGCCACTTTAGACTGCAGGAACAAAAAGGTGTATTTCCACATACCTGGTGTGGAAGAGTTTAGCTTTGATAGTGACAGGAGTGTGGCTCCATATAATTTGGTGTCAGCAATTAGTGCTAGAAAAATATTGAGGCGTGAATGTCAAGGGTATTTAGCATTGGTGAGAGATACATCTGTAGAAGGTGTTAACATGGAAAATATTCCTGTTGTCAGAAAATTCATAGATGTCTTCCCTGAGGAGCTTCCAGGGTTGCCACCAGGAAGGGAAATAGAGTTCTGCATTGATGTTGTGCCGAGTACAAACCCCATATCAATGCCGCCTTACAGGATGGCACCAGCAGAATTGAAAGAGTTAAAGAAGCAACTACAGGAGCTTTTGGACAAGGGTTTCATACGTTCGAGCACTTCACCTTGGGGCCCTCCTGTTCTATTCGTGAGAAAGAGAGATGGGTCCTTAAGGTTGTGTATTGATTATAGACAGCTGAACAGGGTAACTGTGAAGAACAAGTATCCACTTTCTTGGATCGATGATCTATTTAATCAGCTCCAAGGAGCTAGATTCTTTTCCAAGATAGACCTACGATCAGGTTACCATCAATTGAGAATCAGGAATGAGGATGTGTCCAAAACAGCATTCAGGATAAGATATGGTCATTATGAGTTCTTGGTGATGTCTTTTGGACTCACTAATGCACCAGCAGCCTTCATGGACTTGATGAACAGGGTGTTCAGGCCATTCCTGGACCGTTTTGTCATCGTATTCATAGATGACATTTTGGTATACTCTCGGACTGAGGAAGAACACGTGTGGCATTTGAGGATGGTGTTGCAAACTTTAAGGGAGCACCGGCTATATGCCAAATTTTCAAAATGTGAATTTTGGCTAGAAAGCATCTCATTCTTGGGACACGTGGTTTCTAGTGAAGGCATTCAAGTGGATCCCAAGAAAATTAAGGCTGTAACTGATTGGCTTAGGCCTACAATAGTCACTGAGGTGCGAAGTTTTCTAGGCCTAGCTGGCTACTATAGGCATTTTGTGCAGGATTTTTCTAGGATAGCAGCTCCCCTAACTAAGTTAACTCGGAAGAATGTTCCATTCATTTAGACAGATGATTGTGAGGAGAGTTTCCAGAAGCTTAAGGAGTGTTTAACCACCGCCCCTGTGTTGACACTACCGATGAGTGGTGAAGGATATACTGTGTACTGTGACGCCTCCAGAGTTGGCTTAGGGTGTGTTTTGATGCAGAATGGAAAAGTAGTGGCTTATGCTTCAAGGCAGCTAAAGAGGTATGAACAAAACTACCCCACCCATGATTTGGAAATGGCGGCTATAGTCTTTACACTAAAGATCTGGAGACACTACCTATATGGTGAAGTGTGCGAGATATACACTGACCACAAGAGTTTGAAGTACATCTTCCAACAGAGGGATTTAAACTTGAGACAAAGGAGATGGATGGAGCTTCTGAAGGACTATGATTGCACCATCCAGTAACCACCCTGGGAAGGCCAATGTACTAGCAGATGCTTTGAGCAGAAAATCTTCTGGCAGCGTGGCGCACATATCAGCAGAGAAGAGACCATTGATTCAAAAAGTACATGAGTTGATGGATCAAGGTTTAATCCTAGATCTTTCAGATGAGAGGGTATTATTGGCCCATTTTTCTGTGAGACAGAGTTAGAGTTTCCCAGCACAGAGACCAACAATTGATGAAGATCATAGAAAGAGTACAGTAGGGTGAAGGTGGTGAGTTTGGATTTGCCAATGATGGCCCCCTTATGCAAGGTTCTAGGATATGTGTGCCTGACGTGGATAATCTCAAAAATGAAATAATGCGAGAGGCACACTATACACTGTATAATGTCCACCCAGGCTCCACCAAGATGTACCATGATGTGAAAGATAGTTATTGATGGAATGGCATGAAGAGAGACATAGCAGACTTTGTGTCCAAGTGCTTAACTTGTCAGAAGGTGAAGTTTGAACACCAGATGCCGTCAGGGAAGCTGCAAGAGCTCCCTATCCCAGAATGGAAGTGGAAAATGATTACTATGGATTTTGTGACTGGATTCCCTCGTACCACGCGGGGATATGATTCGATATGGGTAATTGTAGACCGTCTGACTAAATCAGCTCATTTCTTGCCTGTGAAGATCACATATTCTATTGCACAGTATGCTCGGCTCTATATTCGAGAAATAGTCAGATTGCATGGAGTTCCTGCTTCCATAATATCTTACAGAGGGCCCCAGTTCACTTCTCGGTTTTGGAGGAAGTTGCAAGAGGCACTTGGCACACAGTTGAACTTTAGTACTGCTTTCCACTCTCAGACAGACGGACAGTCCGAAAGGACAATCCAAACACTGGAAGACATGCTTGAGGGCTAATTTTGGTGTAATTGGTGTAACTAATTTTGGTGGGCTTGAGGGACAAATTGGTGTTGAGGCTTTTGATTTAGCAAATGATTATGTGAAATTGATGAAATCTATAACACCCCAAATTTTTAAATTTATTATTTTGTGAGTAAATATTAATATTTTATTTTATTTAAATTTTAGGAAATTATTTGAAATTTTTTGGATTTTAGAAATCGGGTTCGATTTTTCAAAAATATAAAACTTTGATAATTTTTAAAAATTAATTTAAAGATCACATGGCAAAACTAAAAATATATTTGGACTCTACTAATTTTTCTGAGTTTTTTAGAATTTTTTTGAAATTTTTGGATCTCGTTTTTGGTCCCAAGACAGAGTAAAAATTCAAAATTTTATATTTTGAATCGGACCAGCCAAATCGAACCGGCCAGCTCCTTTTCTTCTTCCTCCGCGCACGTCCCCGACCCTTCTTCCTCTCTCTCCCATTTTCTCTCTCCTCCCTCCTCCCCACGCCGCGTCGCCGCCACCCAACCCTCCCCACCTCACCGGCGCGCCGCCCCAACCTTCCTCCACCACCGGTCGGCCTTCCAGGCGGTCGAAAACAATGCGCGAAGAGACGCGACGCTCAGCTCGCCGTTTCGGCTTCCCGGCCAAAATTCGGCTAATCCGGCCACCGATTGGGCCAGGTCTTATGTCAAACACCATCTACACCTCGAGAGCTTTCCATAGACACCAAGAACACTAAAATCCATTGAGCGGTTTGTCCAATTTTTGTCCGAGAAGTTTTAGCCTATTTTGACTTTTGGGCTAGATTTCTCGTAAATTGTGAACCCCACGAGAAAACCGAGAGTACCAGAGCACTCCACTCATCGAGACCTTCGCAGCAATATAAATTTTAAAATTTTTCGATATCGTTTTTTTATGGGTCTCACGAAACTTCATAGTATTTTTTCGAGCATTAAATGAGCTTAGAAAATTCCGTAAAAATTTTGTACTAGCCCCCGTGTTGTGAGCTTCATGTAGGTACCTTCAATTCGTGAAAATTTGACAATTGCTCAGGTCTGTGGATTTCCGGCCAGACAGACAGACTACCGAAAAAGTCTCGGAATTGGGTCGAGATTTTGGCTACCCCACCATTGTCAGATGTCCCGAGCACGTTCCCGAGATCGGAATCGACATAGGTAAACCCGAACCTTACTTTTTCTTAATTTTCTAGTGCTTGAATTGGATTAAAAATCCATAAAATATTCGTGGTAGCTCAGCAAATTATGATTCTTTTTGCATTAGCTTAGTAATGTTGCTAAGGACCGCGGGGTAAAGTTTTAGAATTTTTAGAGCTTATTTGGGTAGTTTTTGCAAAAAGGGTCAATTATAAGGACTAAACTGTAATTTTACATATTGTGATTGATGACTATTTGGATGGGCCCAGAAGAGGCTGTGTGATGTGATTGAGTTATAGATGTATGGTTTGTAGATAAAGAAGTGCATTTTAAGCTCTTTTACAAGTTGGGTAGGTCCTAGGTATAGGAGGGATTCTGCCGGATTTTCGGCACGACTGAGGACATTTTTGGGTCTTTTCTTAGCTTGTATTGAGTCAAATGTACTAAATAATTGTAATAAAAATTGTTAGGTAAGCCGGGACAGCCTTTCTCCTCCGCCCAGTAGCCACAGTGACTTCGGTTTAGTCTGTGAGTAAAATATTAATTTTAATTGTAATTTCGATATTATTATATGTTCAAGCATGCCCATGCATCACTTATATGTATGTATCTATGTAGTTAAACAATAGGCACGTTTTACGTTGCATTCATAAATGTTGAAGTGCCATGGATGTTGTTGTAGTAATTTGGAGCAGTGTGCGTGCATTGGCGTGCGTATGGTATAGTGTTGGATATGGACAGGACGGGTAGACACGGCTTGAGATCTTCGCTGGGACCCGGTCCTTTGGGGTAGACACTGCTTGAGATCTTCGCTGGGACCCAGTCCTTCGGCGTAGACACGACTTGAGTTCTTCGCTGGGACCCGGTCCTTCGGCGTAGACACAGCTTGAGTTCTTCGCTGGCACCCCGTATTGGTTTATTAAGCGAAAGTCCGGCTTGAGTTCTTCGCTAGCAGAGGTTGGATTAAGAGGGCTGTATAGGGGATCAGCTCCCATATATGTATTGTTTGACAGTGTTAGGTGTGTGAGTGCTCCAAATTGCCTTTTTGATGTGATTTGTATAAAATTTATGACGGTATTGCATTCACTTCACAGGGTGCATTAGTTTAAGATAGCTATAGAGATTATGGTTAAAATTGATATTTTACTCTCTGAGTCGAACGCTCACTCCTATAATTATTTTTCCTTTCTACAGGAGAATTATTGTTGTGGTTAACCTGCTTTTCTTCTTCGCAGGTCGTCTATTAATGTCTGTAATATTTGTATAATTCTGTTAACTCCTAGAATTTCCGCATGTGTTAGAAATATTTATTTGATTTGGGTCTCGAATATAAATTTACCATGTTAACCTGTAAACTTATTATATGCATATATGTTGGACTGGATGAGGGAGCTGAACTCCCATTTGACTTTATGTTATTATGAGTATGTGGAGGGTGAGCTAAGCTCCCCAATTGATTATATATTATGTTTATAGGTCGGGTGAGTCAAAAACTCCCCGTTGAAAGGTCCATTTTATGGCCAAACTATGTTCGGTTGAATTCTTGAAATTGGGCTCAAATGGGCTTTAGAGTTGGGTTGAGGAATAGTTAGGCTTACTACGGGCCTCAGGGACTTTAGGCTGGCCCAGGTCCTAGTGCCGGTCCGGCCCATAGGTTGGGTCGTGACAAAATCTATCTTTGATTTTGAGTCTATAAGGAAGTTGTTTTCATCTCCGAAATTCACATTCTGTTATTATGATGCATTGCATGGAGTTGTTGGGGCTTATGCAAAACATATTTTTGTTGAGGAGCTCGATGCACAAGAGAACTCATTGTTGATCATTCCAAGGAGGATTTTGGAGGAGGTCATCCAGATTCTAACTTTACTTATGCAAGGGAGTTGGCTGCTAGCATGGGATTGATTAAATCAAGTCCTCAAGTTGAACCAACAGAATGTGGTATTGCTGTTGATGGCAATGCAAATCGTAACATGATCCTTAGTAAAAGGTTCTTTGTTATTCCATCGGACTCGGTTGCAATTATTGCTACCGATGCATATGAAGTCATAAAAAAGAACACTGGAGATGATACAAGTTCTTTTATTTATGAAGCTATTTTTGGCGAAGATTAAATGCAAAATGAAACAAACCTTAAGTAAAGGTTCAGTTGGGCATTTGAGCATATGATCAAATGCAAGATGAAGTAAGTTGAATAAGGTTCTATTTTTCTTTTTTCGTTTGGGGTCTTCAAAATTGTACAAGCATTTAGCTTCTATTGAGCACATTCCATGCAGATGCTTTCTTGAAGTATGATGATAATTCCAAGTCATTTGTCAGATTTTCTTCCTTGGAAACTTAAAGAGAGGTATTGATACGTGTCTAATGTTGATTGGTGTAATTATTAAGCTGGTTTATGAAGCCGTTAAACAGTTAAGAGATAGAACACAGCTGATTTCTCTTATTTGAGTATTCTTTTTCTATTACCTTTTCTCTATTGGATTTGCATTGAAAAAAAAATGATATAGAGTAGCCACCAGTGAAAAATTCACCAATGATGTTTAAAAATGAGATCTAAAATAAGAAAGGGAAAGAGAAAAAAGGAAAGAAAAAAAAAAGATGAGAAAGAATGATAAATTTAAATATCACCAACAATCGAGAAGTTTATATATTATATATATTGCAAAAATTCTTTAGGAAGATGAGTTGTGAATAGTTAAATTAAAAAAATAATAACTTTTAATCTTTTATATTAATAGGCAACATTTATTAAAGTGCATTATTGTGATTACTTGTCACCCTTTCTTAATTTATTATTTTTTATGCACAGATTTTATGATTTTAATATGATAAATTGAAAAAAAAAATTTTGAGAATTGATCTAAAATTCAAGATTTTTTTAAAGCAATTAAGACTTAACTTTTACTACCTATTTACTTTTCAATTCGATTTGTAATAACTGAAAAATCTAACAAGTTTAATTTATTGATGTTCAATTGATGTTCCTATTCCTCCAAGAAGCTTAATTTAGTTTTACTGTGCAATCATACGATAGTGGCTTTTATGGTACAAAAGCCCGACCCCTCACATGCAGATATGAAAGTAGAAAAAATAAAATGGACTTAATTCCACCAAAAAATAATTTCAGAGGTTTACCTAAATCATATATATATATATATATATATATATATATATCTCAAATACCTCATCTCAAACCAATGTGGGATAACAATTACCGTGAGCATGTCTATCTAGTTTAGCTTGATTCAGTGACTGAAAATATATAAGAGCCTCAAGTTTGAATCCCTATTCCCTTAATATGCATACAAAAAAAAAAAAAAAAAAAAAAAACACCGCATGTCCTAGTGAAGTACCGTAATCCTCACCTTTCATCTCCATCCCCAAAACACAAATACGTACTTTCTGACTGTTGAGGGTGTTGGTTTAAATTGAAGACGGGTATCATGTGAGCAAGCTTGGAAGTTTTCTACTTGCATAGATTATAGTATCTATGGTGAAAAAAGCCAGAATTTCACACACCATGGAAGTTGACAGCAGCATAAAGTTATATACTAACTGCCATAACAATAACAATTAAGTTTTAATCTCAAATTAGTTGAAGTCGGCTATACGGATGAAGATGATGAGGCAGTCCATGGTGTACCAGATGAATGAATGAGAGGCCGAGTTTTGCTTGAACTATGAAGCGAAATTTGATCTAAGTTGTTCATTGAGGCCCCAGATCCCAGTTGTTCAGCATACATACCTTGACTCACCACTAATTCAGGAACAGAAGCTCGGCCTTCAAGCATCCTTACTACTTCAGACATTGTAGGTCTAAGTGCAGGTGAAGAAAAAGTGCATAATAATGCAACTTTTATCATTCTAACAGCTTCTTCCTTGTTGAACTGGGATCCTAATCTTGGATCAACCAGCTCCATTAGGTCTTCCTTTTGCTGTAAAACAAGAGCCTGAAATAACCACAGAAGAAATTGGCACACCTGAGCTTGATATCACAATGATATTCATATTCTGTAGAATCAAACAGATATTTATTTTGCAGCAATAAGTATGGCTTTTGTTGCATGCTTGATGCATCAAACTCAAAAGAACATGCCAGATATCTTACCCAATCCATGAGGCAGACAAAATTTTCATCTGAACGATATTTCATATTGCTTTTCCCAACAACAATTTCCAATGCAACAATCCCAAAAATGTATACATCTGCCTTATAGGTTAAGTAACCCCATAATGCATATTCCGGTGCCATGTAACCTCTGCACAATAAAATGCAATTGTATAACATTTGCCTCACTAAAATAAGCAATAAAAACAATTTGAATTGAAGAAACAAAAATATGCTACTAGAAAAGTATGCAACAAAGGTTAGTGAAAGGATGAAAAAATTAGAAGAAACAAAGGGTGGCTCACATAGTTCCAAAGAACTCAGTGTCGATGTGGGTATTCTCTTCTTCATCAAGCTTGGCCAAACCAAAATCAGAAATCTTAGGGTTTAGGTCCCTATCAAGAAGTATATTAGCAGCTTTGATGTCTCTATGAACAATTTTCAAAGCAGATTCTTCATGCAGAAAAGCCAGACCTTTTGCTATGCCAACACAAATCCTTTGCCTTGTCTGCCAGTCCATTTTCAACTGGCTTTCCTCTTTGCCTATAACCAACATACATAAGTTATTAATATAACCTAGTGGCCTAATTTTTACCACGTTATTTCAAGGTGCACAAACTACATATTGAAGATCTGAAAAGTAAGCTTACCAAACAAAGTATGTGCAAGGCTATTGTTTTCCATGTATTCATATACCAACAATAATTGATTCCCTTCAACACAACATCCATACAATCTAACAAGATTTGGGTGTTGTAAAGCAGAAATCATGCCTATTTCATTCAAAAATTCTCGATGTCCCTGTTTTGATTTGGAAGAAAGCTGCTTAACAGCAACTATAGTACCATCCGATAATGTTCCCTGCAATAAGGAATAAGAATATTATGTCAACATTGTTGTTTCAGTTTGTCTTTCACTTGTTAAGGACAAAAAATAAAATAAAGTAAAATGCAGAGATAAATAATTTTTAAACAAGGATAGACTTGTGCTATACCTTGTAGACTGATCCAAAACCGCCTCGTCCAATCTTGTTAGCAGGATCAAAGTTGTTAGTAGCAGCTTTAATTTGTCTGAAGGTGAAGATACCAGTTTGCAGATCTAAACCTAAAAGTTCTGTACAAAAAACAAGGCTAAGAATTTGAACAGTAGTTTCTTTAAGAATTAAAGAAATGGAAGGAAAGAAAGAGAGGAAAATCTGCTTTAGAACTTGTAAGTTTTTAATAGTTACAAAAACATTCGACTTACTGCAAGATTCTCTACTAATTTCTTACCAGATCTCTTCCTAAAAATAATATCATGTGAAACAGAAGAGCAAACAAAAAGGATAGAATTTTGCATTTGGATATGCCCACTTTAATTTCTTAATACTTCAATACAAGTACCATTTTGCAACTTCAAAATGGCTAGAATGTGCAAATTCTCAAAACATAAATGGTTTTGAGGATCTTCCTTGGATATTTGCTCAATCTATGAAAATTCTGTCATATTTTTTTTAGAAGTTCTAAAGCAAAGTCTATTACTGGCAATGATCTGATATTCACTTGATGACTGATTCAGCTGAAATGGTCATCATTGTGATCAGGCAGTGCAAAATAAAGTATAGAAAGGCTTCCATTTTAACAAAGCTACAATTGGTTTTGTGGCTGTACTTCCAGTTTGCCAATACCCTGATTCTTCATCACAAGAAAAAGTATGCATATCTTAACATATAATTTTAGGTGAGCAACAATAGTGTCTATTTCAAGATTATATGACAATAGAATGTTGTGAATTATTGCAATGCTATAGTGATTGAACATAAAATTCATAGTTTAGTTATATTCAGTACCTTGTTCTTTTACTGCCCTGCCTCCCAAATAACCCGTCCACCAAAGAGTGCCTATAACAATAAGAATGAGGAACGAAGGCAACACTACAGCTCCAGCCACAATGAGTTTCTTCCTTTTTCCTCCACCAGGAATAGGAGGCTTGAATTCTATGCAAAAATTGAAAAAAAAAAAAAAAAGACGGTGATCATCAAATTGCAATATATATACACAAGTCAACACAACCATGTGTAAGTAAGCTACACAATGACAAAAAAAAAAAAAAAGCTGCACTGCTTATAAAATATCATTATGCATCTTCAGTCTCATTCTGGCCCATGTCCCATACAAGATAACACAAAATTCCTAAATATAAGAGATACAACTTGCCAGATTCCACATCAATTGCAGATATGAGAGGGCCATATGTTCCTCTAATTGGGACAGCTGTTGTCCCTTTGCCAGCCCAACGAAGGTAGATCCCTAAAGTTCCATCCTCAATGAGTACTTTAAAATTCTGAATGGTCACCTTATCTACCCCTCCTGCTTCCTTTCGGATATCAAAATCCTTCAACACAAGTTTTTCCTACAATATACAAATTTAATCAAATCATCTTACATTCTAGATAAGGTACATAAATGAAATTGACTACCTGGATATAAACATTAAATATCCGTCTCCCAAGACTGTAATAGGAGCTATTATCCCTGAGTACTATCTCTGCAAAGTGAAGCTTCACATTGTAATTCCCATTCGCTAAACAGCGCACATAGTACGTAAGGGAGAGAGGTGAGAGACGTGCTCTTGTGTACAATTCAGAATTCTCCATCCTAAGGATGGATAAGTTTTGTGCTATGTAGTCACTTGCAGATCTATTTTTGCTCCAAAAATGTCCAGTATTACTAATTTCCCAACTCTCCCTAGTGGGAACATATTTTGCTGCAGCTCCTGACTCTTCATCTGCTACGTAGCTGATGTCTCCAATGTTGGTTGCACCTCCACCACAATTTATATGCAATGAATATCTATCTATACATGTTCAAAAAAAAAAAAAAACTGTCTATAAAGAGATTGCAACAAATTAATAGTAATTAGATGTGAATAAACATAAAAAGTCAATATTTTTCTCCTTTAGTTCCATTCTTCTTAGTGAAAACCAAAGAGGAAGGCCTCAAAAATAACAGGAGCATGTACAATGTATTTTGATAAAAAAAAAATTATTATTACCTTCTGAACAAGCAAAGTTTTTCAGGCACTCGACAACAGCTTTTCTGGAAATAGTATCAGAGAATTACTGCTTATATTAAAAGGCAAAAAGATAAAAGTGAACTAATTTTACCTTCAAAAGTTCAGTAAAAAAAAAATCTTACGAGTTATTCCCTCCCGAAGTGCTTTTAAACAAATTCCTAATGGATCAACAAAAAGATAAAGGTTCAGAAGTATGAAGTAAACTGAAATTTTTTCAAATAAAGAAAAGACCAGGAAAAAGATGTTCTTACAACGTATCTCGACAAGTAGTTGGCAATGAGCTTTCTGTAAAATTATTGCGAGAAAGGTCTATTTCACTGCACATAAATATTCTTTTAATATTTCACTGCACATAAACATTCTTTTCAATACTTTTACAATATAGAGTTGTTAGAAAATTACAATTGGCAACTATTTCAGATGTTCAGATACTTACCTACAAAAATATTTACCAGAAAAAGAAGAAGAAATATTTAACTTCTTTCAGCTACATTTAATTTTCAGTAACCCATCAATATGATAAATTTTTTTAAATCAGTTTAAGTCCATTGTGATTAGTCAGGGCTAATAATAGATCTGGTCCAAGCCTAACCTCAACTTTGCGTGGCAGTTAAGTAAACCAAAGCCCTTTTTTTGTCTATAGGAGGGCCACTTGAGCAGGCCACATAATGGGGGTAGCCTTCAACTCCCTAAACCCCACCTTGCTAGATCAACAAGAAAATACCCACCCCCCAAATGCATAAGGAAATTGCTGGCTCTGGCTTAGGGATTTGATCCCAAGACTTCATTGCTCTCAAGCACAGGGCTTGAGGCACTTGAACCACTGGGCCAATTGTTAGGTTCAATGCTTGATATTACTATTAAAGAAAAAGAAAGCAATGAAAGTGAACAATTTAACACATATCTACATTTCCAAAATAAAGCAAGAAGCAAATTGAAGTTGTGAGTAAAATGAAATCGTTTCCCCTATTCCATATGGCAGAGTAGAATCTGCAACTGACCCTAAAGAGGTGAATCTTTACCAAATTAGGAAGTTACAGACACAAAACAGATTTATGCTTGTCAGTTTATGCAAGTATACATGCATAACAAAAAAAAATACATATTAAGAATCAGAAATATGTTTCCCTAGGACAAAATAATAAAATACATAATCAAATAACTTCATATAGAAACAGATTTAAGTAAACACACATACGCACGAGTATTTCCATTCTTGAGCCAGTCTGGGATGGGTCCAGAGAGCAAGTTACTTGTCAAATACCTATTTATCAGGCAGCATCATGTCATTTTATTAGACACATCATTTTAAATTTGGTGGAGAGCAAGGTTAAGACAAGCACAGCCACTTCAAAAATGCTTTTGAAAGTGTTAACATCATATAGTGTTCTCTTATACCAGGAAAAAGAATATTGCCACTCATCTTCAAGGCTCAAGCATCATTACTATTTCAAAAGGTTGTAAAGTGTAGTTGGAATTTTTTTTTTTTTTTATGTTTATTCAGTGAGGATAAAGTACAGATTTTCATTAAATACATTGAGCATTTTTCAAGATGATGGATATGAAAGGAATAGGGGTCAAATTCCAAAGGGCAATCATATACATCAAGAGATTATCTAAATTTAAGTTATTGTGTTTGCTAGGTACATTGTTAGCTTCACCAAAATATCGAGCTATACGAGTGTGATGGCTATCTAATAGTATTAAATTTGGATATGAAACTAGAATGTTGCATGGTTTTCATAGAGTTCATTGCAACTATTTATTAAGAAGGATATATATGAACTGCAAGATATGCCACCTAGCCCTCATGAGCCTAGATACTTACATGTTCTCCAATTCTAGTAGACCTTCTAGATCTCTTGAAAGATTTCCTCCCAATCTGTTGAAACTGAGATCTCTGCATAGAAAAAAAAATTGCAGATTTCACAATAACAGAAATTGCAGGGAAAATTGTTAGTTAATTGTAAAGGGTGTATAACTCCAGCTATCTCAACACTCCAATTTTCTAGTATGACCAGAGGAAATAAAAAAGTTGAAGGCAAGTGAACAAAAGATTACAATTTTTCCAGTGATGGCCTTGCTGCTATATATAGTGGGATAGAACCAGATATATTGCAATTCCTCAGCATCCTGCAATATAATTATCTTCACATAAACTCATCTAGTGCAGCAGAAATATTCTGATTTTAAAGCATCCATCAATGTTAATAATGACTTACAATGACTCAATCCCTGTCATGTTCTCTAAGTGTGGAAACTCTGAACCTTCTCCATGTAAGTCGCTAATCCTTCTACATTATACAGAATAAGACATAAGTAGCAGATTTGCGATTTTCAACTTTTCAAAAGCACGCAAAGATGTTGGGTTAAGTAAGATTGTAAGAGTAATTGACTTGAAACGCACAACTTACAGTTCAGTTAAATTGTTCAAAGTAGAAATGCTAGAAGGAATAGGCCCTTCAAAACCACTAGCTTGAATCTCTCTGTTAGTATACCATTCAAAGGATTTAGATTTCCCATGGAGGGAAAAGAAAAAAAAGGAAGGGCATGCATGGATTAAGAATTTGAGATAGAAAAAAGTACGTACAATTTCTGAAGATTTTTCCAGCTTTGAATAAAACTGGGTATTTTTCCAATGAAGTTGTTGCTGCTTATCCTACTGCAAGTGAATGCAAAAACTAGATTAAACAATACTAAGCCTTAAGAGATTAATGTGATAAAGAAAATCTAAACCTATAACAAGGTGACATTGTTAAATGTTACAAGAATTTACAGCTCTGTTAGTTTGGTCAAATTACTAAGAGCCAGGGGTAAATTTCCAGTCAGATTGTTTGCACCAAGATAGCTGCAAGCAAAGGGAGAAAATCAATGTCAGTATACTCTATTATTTTTATTGAAATCAGAGAATATTTTCTGACAGAAAAGGTTAGAGATACTGACAGAATCTCCAAGTTAACCAAGTTTCCAAGCTGAGGGGGAACAGTTCCTGAAAACATATTGTTCTCAATGCCCCTGAACAAATTCTCCCTCAATATTATAACAGGATGAGAAAATAGAACAAATATTTTTACAGTAAAAAAATGATATAAAAGAGAAACATAGGGCTACCATACAAGGCTCTAAGCGTGGTAATATTTCCTAGATAGCTTGGGATTTTTCCCATTAAGCGGTTAATGGAAACAGACCTGCAGAATACACATGCTATTAATTCAGTATGAATGAGCATTCAAGAGCAACCCTAACATTGACTTACAGACATTGCTTACAGAAATTCCAACTTTGTAGAAGCCCATTCACTTGGTATGTTACCACTGAGGTAATTCCGAGTAAGATCACTGTAAATCAGATGAATATTCATAGATGAATTTAAGGTTGCAGTACAGTTTGCAGGTGTTAACATGTTCTAAACAAAGTTACCGAAATTAGAAAACTTCTTACAGTTTCTTGAGGAAAGGCAGTTTCATAATGGCACGGGGCAGCACACCAGCAAGATCTTGCGCTTTGAGTAATCTATTGTCCAAGAATGGACAAGTCTTAGAATTCCAAAATTAATTGCTAGAAAATCCAAAATTTAGTATTTTCTTTCAACTGAAAAAAAAAAAATGGAAATTCTGATCATAAATGCAAATTGATAACCCCCTCCCCCAGACCCCAACCTAAAAAAGATGATATCTAACAACAGGAGCATTATACCCTTACACTATATCAATCACTGGCTGCACTGGCTCATAAAAACACCAGATTCTTTCAAATTATTAAGGCAATGTTAACTTGTGCTAAGCGAGCTTTCAAATCATGAAATAGAAATAGAGGATGTTGGTCAATTAACAATTATAATCCACAAGTACTTTGACCTTGAATTAAGAAAATGGGTCGTCGGAACAAAGAAGGAAGCTTACATGCTTTCAACATGACATTCACCCCCAATATAAGAACAATTGCAAGTTACAATATTGGCATAGTAAGGCCTATCCTTGGATAGTGGTGTCTTCCAACTTGTGTCATTACTGCAAGGATCTACTTTAAAGTTCCAATCTTTTTTGCCCAATTGGGTTGCCACTTGCTGCAGAGCTTGCACTGCAACACACATCAAGCTCGTCACTTTCTTTACAATTATGATTAAAATCATTTTTTTCCTTGGGGGGCGGAGAAGAAGAAGAAGAAAGTGAGAGAGATACCTTCCTCAGGAGGAAGATGCCCTGCCTGTGCTTTAACTTTGATTGATCCAATGGCCATGAGAATCAGCAGTGAAATCATAGTTGAGCCAAATATGATCTCTAAAACTTGATGAACTCTTGCCATCTTCACAGCCACCATCGTTCTTGCGGTCTCTACTCTGTACTGTGTACCACCTGCAATGCTCTACAATCTATTTAATGGACTTATGGCTTGTTCTTTTCTACGGTGGGGCCACTTACACCAATTATTTATTTATTACAAAGTTGCATGGAATATTTAAGGATTCATCACGTGCTGCTTTTATTCACCTTCCATAATTGCCTAAAAGCCCGTGTGAATCCATTACATTTACATTATCCTGAGAGTACAAACAATTGGCAGAACAATGCTCACACCATCAAGCTCATAGATATAGATCCATGGCCCATACCTTTGTTAAGTCTGAATTTGGCAAGAAACGCTTAATGGGACCGAGTTGTGTGGGACTGTCCTTTTTCTTGGCTTCAGTAGATTACAGAACCAGTTGAGCTCACCTGACCCCAAGCCATTATCGGCCAGCCTGGAGACCATGCTGATGGCCCTTATCTTTATCTTTATTGTCGGTATTATGAAAGAATTTAGAACTTTCACTGATAACCATATTTCCAAAGTTGAGTTTAATTTAATGCAAATTCTTAAAATATTCTCTAACTACTTTCAAGCAGCCCCCCCTTTTATTGCTTCTTTATTTCAAGTTGATTATAATAGTAGTATTGTTGACAAGTAATCAATATAGATTTTAATAATTTTTCCTAAATTTAAATAATTACAATATTATATTTTCTCAATTTAAAAATATAATATAAAATTTTAAAATATTTAAATTTTATAATAAATTAAAATTTTTTTCTAAAATAATTTTTTATAAATAAAAAAAATAATTTTATACTTAAAAAAAATATTAACTAAGTGTCAGAGACTAAAGCTATTATGCCTATTTTTAATTAAAAAATTAATAATTAAAAATATATTTACACAAAATTTAAAAATTAAAAAAATTTATGTTATATTTTTAAATTAAATAATTATAATATTATAATTATATAAATTTAAAGATAATTATTAAAATTTATTTTAAGTAATTATATTATACAGAAAAAAATATATATACATAGCTTAAAAATTACTATATTACTCACTTGAATTAATGTGGTGAAGTAAAAGAATAGGCTGAGATAATACCTTGTAAGATGGGTTTATTTGGATTTAGCCAGAGTTTAGAATTAATTAATTTATTTATTAACCTTCTAAAATTAATTACTTACAGTTGAGGATATTACATGTGTTGTAATAATTTGTAGCTTTAAAATTAAGAAGACCAAGACACATGGCGGCGGCAATGAGTCATCCGCATCTGGATTTGACAGCTGGTAGTTTTAGAAAAAAAATAAAAAATAAAAATAAAAATAAAAAACCCAAAACCAAGCTCTACCCCCAGGCCAACGTTAGATAGGGCACTTTTGGGGTGAATTACAATTAAATCCTTAGTTACAGTAAAATATATGTATCAATCATTTTTTAATTTATTTTTTAATAATAATTTAATTCTTAAATTTAAATTTTGTTAACTATTTTTAAATTCAAAATATTATTTTTTAATAAAATAGTCTCAATATTTAAATTTTAAATTATTTTATATTTAAATAATTATAAATATAAAAAATATATAAAATGAATAATAATTTAAATATAAAATTTAATTAAAACTGTTTTATTAATAAAATAAATTTCAAATTAAAAAATTAAAGGAATTAATTGTAAAGTACGCTTTTGTTTTGCACAATTTATACCTAATAAAACTTGGAATTTAAAGAAAAAAAATTCAGAAATTTTGACCTTTCAAAAAGGTCCGCTGCTGGTGCTAATCATGCCAGGATTAGTCTCAAAGTGCTAGCAAGCAGCAACGAAATATCCCAATACTGACTACTGTCTCCACGCGCCAAAGAATATGAATCGTCCAAGACTCCCTCATAATTTGATACTCATAAATAATTACATCTAAAATCATAAAATTAAAATTTTAAATTTAATAAAGTAGATTAATTTAATTTAAGATAGAATTTGATACAAGTAAATTTTATAAAATTTTATAAAATTTATTTATAAATGTAAAATTTTAATTTTTGATTTAAATAAAAATTTATTTAAAATTATTAATAATTAATTTTATTAAATTTATTATAACTAAATCAAATTTAATCAAAATTAAAGAATTTATAATATAAAAAATATATATTTTTTAAATAATAAAATTATTATTTTATTATATATTAATTTAATTTATTTTATTTATTCAAAATATAAAATTTATTTTAATTAAAATAAGTTCTATATTTAATATAAAATATATCAAATAAAAAAATTTATTTATAAATAAATGAATTTCACTATAAAATTGAACTAAACATTGTCTAAAATTTAAGAAATCAAAATTTTTATGATAAATTATATTATTATTTTTTTAGATTAATTAATATTTATTTTTTTTAAGAGTAATAAGTTTTATGTTTTTTAAAAATATTTTTTGAAGAAAATTTTTTAAAAAAGGGTTTTATTTTTACAATCATTGAATTTTTAATTTTTTTTAGACAAAAATAAATTGGCATTAATTTTTTTTTATTTTATTTAATTAAATTCTTTTTATGATTGTTTTAGTTTTTTCGAAAGGGAAGTATGTAGAGGGAGGAAGCAAAGATAAAATAACGATGTATTGTAGCCTTTATAAATTTTAAGAGATGAATTATAAAATATCAAAAAAAAAATTTCATCTTTCTGGAGAGCTTGTTCTATACAAATGCAAAATTTGAACTAAATTAAATTGCTTTATCATGTTATTAGTATAATTAATCTAATTTTATGGGTTTTTTTTATTTAATTACTTTTAATTGTCAAATTGATAATGCAAAGGCAAATTGACCTTTATTAGTCCGATAAGTCATATGAGAATGGCAAAACTAAGATCTTAAAAACATTGAGGTTTGAAATTTTAATTTATCATTGTTGATGTTATATATTTATTTATTAGATTTTGAAACTATTAGATGCAGGTATCATTTAACCAATATCTGATAGTAAATGGGTTAGTCCAGCACATGTAGCACCTAAGAAGGGTAAGACAACTATGGTAAAAAATGACAATAATGAATTGATCCCTACTAGGGTAATCACTAGTTGGCAAATGTGCATTGATTATAGAAAATTGAATAGTGCTATCAGGAAAGACTATTTTCCTCTTCCTTTTATAGACCAAATGTTAGAGAGGCTGGCTAAACATTCCTACTTCTATTATCTAGATGGGTATTTTGGATTCTTTCAAATTTTCATTCACCCAGAGAACCAAGAAAAGACCACATTCAATTGCCCTTATGGAACATTTGCATATAGAAGAATATCTTTTGGTCTTTGTAATGCCCCTGTAACTTTTCAAAGATGCATGATGGCTATTTTTTTTTTATTATATTGAAAATATAATTGAAGTTTTTATGGATGACTTTTCTGTCTATGGAACCAGCTTTGATGAATGCTCAACTAATCTATCTAATGTGCTTCAAAGATGTGAAGAATCAAATCTAGTTCTTAATTGGGAAAAATGTCATTTCACGGTAAGAGAAGGCATAGTCCTTGGGCACCTAGTTTTAGAAAGAGGAATAGAAGTGGACAAGGCAAAGATAGAGATCATTGAAAAAATGCCACCACCATCATCAGTCAAGGAAGTGCGAAGCTTTTTGGGGCATGTAGGCTTCTACAGAAGATTCATAAAAGATTTCTCCAAAATAGCTAAGCTATTAACTAATTTGCTAAATCAAAATGTTCCCTTTGACTTTGATGAAAGTTGCCTTATTGCATTTTGCAAGATAAAAGAAGCCCTTATCTCAGCACCAATAATGCAACCACTAGATTCGGAGCTGCCATTCGAGATAATGTGCAATGCAAGTGATTATGCAGTAGAGGCAGTGCTTCCATAGGATAAGGTGGTTACTCTTCAAATGTTATGCAAATGTAGCCACTTTTGGATTTTCATTATTGATACTCCCTTCATGGACAAGACAACTTTCAAGAGAAGCCTTCGGATAACTCTTTCTAAAGTGCTCTTTCACTAACTCATCAACTATATCAATTCTCAAGCTAGAGTCTACATCTTCATATTGCTTCTTCTTGGCATTCCCAATATTGAAAACTAATTCATCTTCTTCCACTCTAAGAGTAAGTTTTTCACCTTTCACATCAATCAAAGCACCAGCAGTAGCCAGGAAAGGCCTCCCCAAAATGATTGGCAGATGAGAATCCTCTTCCATGTCCAAAATAACAAAGTCAACTGGGATATAAAATTTTCCAACCTTCAGTGGTACATTCTCCAAGATCCCTTCTGGATACTTAGTTGATCTGTCTGCCAACTGAAGAGAAATGTGGGTTGGCTTAAGATCTCCCATATTGAGCTTCTCATAAATGGAAAGGGGCATAAGGCTAACACTAGCCCCTAGATCACATAAAGCTTTTGTAGAACATGATTCCCCAATGTGGCATGGAATTGAAAAACTCCCTGGATCCTTGAGCTTTGGAGGAAGTTTCCTTTGGAGGATAGCACTGCATTCCTCAATTAAGGCTACAGTCTCATAATCTTTAAGTCTTCTTTTGTTTAAGAGAATTTCTTTCAAAAACTTAGCATAAGAAGGCATTTGGGAAAGAGCATCAATAAAAGGCACATTTATATATAGCTTCTTCAAAACCTCTAAGAACTTTCCAAATTGCTTATCAAGCTTGGCTTTTCATTGCACTATTGGGAAGTTATTTTTACTTGATATTTTGATTGTCTACTTCCCCAAAACTGATTTGTTTTAATTGCCTTTGTTGCAGATTCTTTTGGCTTGTGCAAAGAAGTTTTTGTGCGTTGATTCTGCAGCATATGCTGTCAACTATCTGTTTATTCTTATTAGCTGAGGTTAGGTGTATTATTTTCTGTGTCTTTAATGTTAGTATTATGGTGAGTGGTTCATTTTTGTGGTTGTGAGCTCAATTGGGTTGTGTCATTCAATTTTATGGTGCTGCATTTGATTGGAAAAACTGAGCATGCATGATTTGCTTTTATGGATAAATGCAACTTTTTGATTGTAGTGCAGTGGTATTGGTTCTTGCTAAGCTTAAGATGTGATTAATGTCAAGCTGCAGGTTTTGAGTTGAAATGATATTGCTCACAAGTTTTCATGCAGAAATTTTTGCTATCATGAACTCGAATGTGCAACTAATTTGGATTTGCATATATTGATGAATTTTTATGTTAATTTTTAATGATTCATGCAATTTTTTGGGTGAAAATTCTCATTTTTAATGAATTTTAAACATTAAAAGTCATTTTCCCTTGCAATTTCTAAATTTGCAAAGTGATTTTATCAACTTTTGTTTCTGCTGAATTGTGCATAGGCAAACTGCACAACTTGTGCAGTTTTTATACTTCATTTTTGCCCTATTTCTCATTTCTGCCGAAACCTGCACAACTTAGTGCATAACTTATGCAGTTTTTCATTACTCAACTTCCTGTTATTTCATTTTTGCCGAAACTTGCATACGAACCCACATAACTTGTGCAGCCTACTTATGCACTTATTTTACAGAGCACTCCTACTGCATAACTTATGTAATCTGCGTATGTAACATGCATTATGCCCTTTAAGTTGCTAAATCACTATCCTATGCCAGGTAACCTTTCACCTTTTCTTTTCATTTCACTAATACCTGGTTATTCATTTTTGTCTTGAATTTCACTATGCACTACGTTAGACATTGAGGACAATATCCAATTTTGAGTTTGGGGGTGTAAGATTTTCACTTATTTTTGCTTAAAAATTTTAGCATTTTTAGTCTGAATGCCCTTAATTTCATTCCATACATCATATATTCATATTGTAAATATTTTATACACACATACATACATACATACCATACATCATACTGTAACCATTTAAAAATTGTATATATTGCATACAAATAGACTTCATCCGCTTAGTTAATGCATTTTTCATTTTTAGGAACCATGCATTCATGCAATAAGATTTTTGCATAAAATCTTTTGCCAAATCCCTTGAGTAATGAGAAGCTACTTATGAGAGTGATTTGACTTACTTTTAGTTGGGTTTATGGATTGAAAGTTTCCTAAGAGGTACAAAGTTTTGAAGTGTTTATCATTTGCCTATATCTTCTTAGCCAAAAAGCCACCCAACTAGTCATTTTGAGATGAAAGTGTTTAGAGGGAGCTATAGGATAAAAAGTAGTCTAGTGATGTCTCACCAATCTTAGAACAAATTTTCTAAATCTTTCGAGGCAAAATACCAGCTTGTACTTGAAAAGAGAGATGATTAGGCATTCTTTGATTTAAACCTTTTCATTTTAAATCTTTGGCCTTTTTCCCAATTAAAATTAACCCTTGTAAACCCCTTTGAGCCTTTATATTCCTAATTTTTCTTGAAACCCTTATTGCTACCTAGCCAATGAACCAAACACTCTAACCCTTTTTATGAGAATAATTATTTATAATATTAGGTACATTATAAAAAAGGGGGGGGGGGGAAGAAAAAAATAATAATAATAAAAGGAAGAAGAAATGCTTATCATGCTGTAAAAATGTTAGTATGTATGTATTTTTCATTATTGCCATTCAAATTGAAAGAAAATCCACCCAAAGTAATTAAAGGAAATGTGTTTGGGGGTGACATTTTTAGGAATAATCTTCAAGAGAAAATACAAGATACAAGTTTAAAGTATCAAAGTGTCCCTCCATTTTATGTATTTTGTAAAATATGCTAGCACTTGAAAAAAAATTCTCATTGTGTATCTCTCTCCTCTTTATTATCCAAAAAAAAAAAAGGGTGTACCTTATGTCTTCAAGATTGAAAATATTCTCATGCTTTGAATCCTTTTTACCCTTCTTCTTCTTAACCTCATTTTGAACCCCATGGCCCTATTACATCTCTGAAAAAACCTTTGATCTCTTGATAGTACTTGCTACATTAGTGGAGATAGGGGTATGAAGTTTACCTATGGGATTAGAGCTTACTCATTCATTCATTCAATTCCATCATTCTATATAGAGACACTTTGATTATTGATTGTTCTATAGTTCTTTTTGAGCAAGACTCTCTCTTTTGATTGGTTGGTTTGGGAATTTTGGATGATAATTGACTTGATGGCTAAGCGGTGAAAGCTTGGACAAGCATTAGAATATTTGCATCTTGAAGGATGGGTATATGGATTGTTGGTATGGCTAAAGGTATGTTAAGTTACTTTAATGTAATACCCCTATTGGTATAGCTTGGTATATTTCACTGTTCCGGTGACCGGTGTCGGTCCGGACAATTAATGGGATTAGGGCCACACTTAAGACAACTTGAGAAGCCATAAACACAAATAATTAGTAATGTTTAATTAGTTAACTATAAATAAGAAAAACAGAACATAAGAGGTTAAAAAAGCCAAGAGTCACAGCGATGAGTGACCTCATCGGGAACGACTGCGAAGTCATTTTAAACTCAAATTTTGAACCGTAAAAAGTGACGCTGCGGTCTTTAGGACCCTTATGAACACAGTGGAAAAGAGAAAATCATGAAAAATAACTGTTAAGCCAGTCAAATAATTAGGTCAGGGAGTCGGAAGAAATATGGAATTATTTACAAACCGGGATGAACCGGCGAGGGGCAATTTAGTCAATTGACCCCGAGAGCTGACTCCTGACCTAACTGTCAAATATAATCGGAGAAAAGAAAATTTCGAAATCGAGAATTAAATTAAAGAACTAATAGAAAAAAATAAATAGAAAAAAAAGGAAAGAAGATGGAAAAGTCAAGGTGATGACATCATGCATGATGCCATAAACAAATTAATTAAATTATTTATTAAATTAGATTTTTAATGGTCTTCCATAGCAAAATAAATAAAAGCAAACAAAAGAAAAGAAAAATAGAAAATCCCTTCTTCTCCTCCCTTGGTTGCCGCCTCACCATCACCACATATCCTCCATGGAATTTTCTTCCATTAAGCTTACACTAAGCTTAATTTTTCCTTACTCAACCTTCATAAATCCTATAAAAACTCTACTAAAGCTTGTTATTACTACTTAAGAAGGAGATTACAAGAAGAAAAAAAGAAGCAAAAGATAGGGTTTTGAAGATTAAGTTGAGGTTAGTATGTTAACCCCTTTTTTTATTCATTTAAATGCATAATTAGTTGTGAAAATGAGCATGGAACTTGATTAAATGAAACAAATATGGGGGAAGGACAAACTGAATTTTTGGCCAGCTTGAGGGGAGTATGAAATTGAATGGTTTGATGCTTTAGAATGAGTTTAAAAGCTTTGATTAGTTGAATGGTTAAGACTAAGTGCACTACTTGTGATTAAATGCATGAGATGGAGGAGTTAGGGTTTGAAGGTTAGGGTTTGTGAACCAAAATTTGGAGAAATGCATAAATGGTATGTTTGACCTATTGTGAAGTGAAATAATGGTTAATTATGACCAAATAAGTTGTGTGGGAATGATAAGAAATTAAGTTAAATTCGGAGGTAAATGGTCATGTCTTGGCAAAGATGACCAAACCTACTTTGAAGGACCAAAACTCAAATTTTACAAGTCCAATTGATATGCCACCAATTTTGGATGAAAATAGACATAAAATAGCACAATTTTTATTAAGGAACCATGGCCAAAAACTGACCAAAACTTAGTGAACCAATTGACCAAAGTGAAATGAGAGCAGTCGCCATCAAGATAAATCGACCAAATGAACAAGAATCGCTCATTTGGTCATAACTCGAGCTAGGAAGGTCAAATTGACCTGAAATTTTACCAGAAATTAGATAAGATATAGACTAAAACTTTTATGAAGAACACCATCCCAAATTATGCCATTAACCTAGTCAAATTATTGAGCAAAGTGGAGTTACTGTACCTGCGATTCTGCAGAATTGCCATTGAGCAGTAAAGTTCCAATGGCTATAACTCTCTCTAAAAAACTCCGATTTAGGCGATTCTTAAACCGATGGAAACCTAAGACATAGTAGAACATTTCATATGAAGAAAGTTAGACCAAATTATGAACTTAACTTGATCAAATTACTGAACAAAGTTGGACCAAAAATCTGCCAGAACCAAAATCTCAGCATGAACAGTGCACGTGAACAGTAATTATATTTTGGCCATAACTTGAGCTACAAAACTCCGATTGGAGTGATCCAAAAATGAGAATACACTTAAGACAATAAGGAACATTTTCTATGAAGGAAGTTTTGCCAAATTCCAACAGTAGATTGACCAATGGAACAATGCAACTTCGTAGCACCAAAACCGAAAATTGGCAATTTTGCCAAAATGACCTAAGCTTTGAGAAAATGACCAAAACCAACAAGTTTAATGACCAAAATGTGGTATGTGGGTGAAGTTGGAGTTCCCATACCTATTAAGCCTTAAAAAGTCAACAATTTGACTTAAATAGTGTAGTGAATAGTAACCCGAAACACAAAAACTTTAAGAACGTCGAATTTAACGCAATAGAGCTAGTTAAAATGAAGTGAAATCTATTTTTGGATTTATGCTAAGTTATGGTACTGAAACACTGTGAAATTGTGTGTTTCAGCTGAAAAAGACTTGGAAGCCCTTAAAGACTGAGTCAAGGCCTAGAGGCGACTCCAGTCAGGTTTGTGCACAATAAACCCTATTTAAGCATTTTATCTTTGAAAAATTGATTTAGTACGTATTATGAATTTATGAACTTTTGTGTTGCCACCTTGTGACCAAATTGTAACTTTGGAAATTGATTTGATTTTTGTATGCAATATTTGAATGAAATGTTTGAAATGGATTTTTGATTCACACTTAGCATGATAGTTACTTATTATTCCTCCTCCATTTATGGGGTTGAGATCGTTTATTTTCCTCCCTCTCTGGCTTACCAGTTGAGGTCGAGATCGGATGAGTACTCATTAGCTAGCTAGCCACCTCCCTCATTGGTTTCGATTAATGGGGTTGTAGATTGCTTTGTCGTGGTGTACAACACGGCATTGATCGAAAATTTTGTGTCATTGCTTAAGTTGTGTATGACTTTGGCAACACTGTGTTTATGAAATTGTTTGACTAAACTGTGTTTAATGGATTATTTGACAAAATGGTATCATTATGGACTTTGATATTGAGGAAATGTGATTGACAAATATTTAAATTGTATTTGGCAACGAATGATTTATTTATGGCATTTTAAATTTTTATTGTGCACCACTGAGTATTTTTATACTCAGCGATGGCTTATTTTGCTGTCGCAGATAAGAGCAAGGAAAAAGCAGCAGAGTGAGCTGCGATTAAATCGAGGATTATATTGATCTTTTGTACGGGTATTATTTTATGCCCTTGTAGATAAATTTTGATGTAAATATGGAAATATTGTATGTATCAATATAAAGTCGAGAAGTTGTAAATAAATTGTAATAATATTATTTTGGATTTTCTTCTGTAAATCTAATATTTGTACATATGAATTTCCTGCTTTATGTTTTGTGAATGGAATTATTAAATATTCTGAGTTGACAAATTTGATTTGGATTGTGGAACTGTTTTGGAATGAATTGATTTGAGTTGAATTGTGAATTATTGAAGGTTGGGAGTTGTGAAATATTTTTTGGAAGTGCTTTTTTACAGGTCTTTGAAGAACTGGTTTCTCAAAATACAGAGGGAACTCTGTCAAAATTTTTATAAAATTTGCGGCAAAATTAAAATGGATAAAATTTTTTATTAGTATTTAAACTTGAATAAATGATTTTAAATTCTTATCAAAATGCTCACCACTTCCAAAATGTAAAAAAATTGTTTTAAAATCCCTTGTAGGATACTTAATGAGTTATCGGTAGGTGAAGTTCGGTAGTTCATTAAGTATTCTACGGGATCATGTTATGCCTTACAGAGGGGTAAGGTGTGACATTTAATAGGTGACTTTCATAGCTCTTTGGACAAGGCACCCCTAAAATTGTATTATATTTTGAAGTTTGCTTGAGGACAAGCAAAGATTTGAATTTAGGGGTATTTGATACTTGCATTTTTCATAGTCATTTAGATTTAATTTCATGGCCATTTCATTTATTTGTTAGTCACTTTTAGCTAATTTTATTAGTTATTTAGATAGTTTTTCATTATTGTCAATTTTTTGATTAAATTGTAATTTTTGCTTTATTTTATAGGTAAAATGGTGTTTTTGAGGGACTAAAATGAAATTATGTCAGTGAGGAGTGATTCCTATAGCCAAAGATGTCAAAAACAAAGCTTGAAAGTTGAAGAATACAAAGTGGCCAAAATGTGCATAACTTGTTGCATAAGTTGTGCAGTTCTGCACAGGGAGAAGAAGCAATTTTCCAAACCTGCCGAAACCTGCATAAATCATTGCATGACTTATGCAGACTTACTCCTTGCTTATGCAGCTTCACGGAAAACTGCATAGTTTATGCAGTCTCGCACTCTGCTTATGCAGTTTCATGGAGGAGACAATCAAAATAGCCGAAATCTGCATAAGCTATTGCATAACTTATGCAGATCCATTCTTTGCTTATGCAGCTTCACGCAGAGAGCTCTAAACATGCCGAAAACTGCATAAGGGCTTGTATAACTTATGCAGTCCACTTATATAGTTTCATAAAAGACTCCAAAGCTTAAAAAAACTGCACAACCAACCTGCATAGCTTATGCAACATCACGGGAAGCACCTGGAACCACCAATTTTGCATGGAATCTGCATAAGAAACTTGCACAACCTGTGCAACTCTTCATAATGAGCTGGCAGAAGATCCCTCATGTGAACTTCACCTCAAACACACCATTTTAGGGCTACTTGTCAGAAAGATATAAATAGGTCCTTATCCCGACACCCCTTACCCGTTTACAGTGTAGCCGAGCAAGATATGCCACACAGTGTGCCGAAACACCATAAATCATCTCATTTATTTTTATTCGTTCTTAATTTATTTATTCATGGTTATAAAGTGCAATTTATGAAATTTGTTTCCTTTAGGTCATTTATTGAAATTATAAATTCATTTGAGGTTCCGAAAATTGTATAGAAAATCCGGCAGAGTACCGGCTAAAAATGGATAAAACAGTTCTTCGGAACCTGTGAAAAACACTTCCAATACATTTCCAATCCCTTCAAACTCCATTTATCACATCCATTCTCAAAGATTTCTTAGCAATTTCTTAATAGTTCTTTCATTTGTCACCCATTCTTTTCTCATCAATTTTCATGTTCAATTAATAAATAAATACTCAATTTTTCATTTATAAACACAAATTTACAAACATTGACATTCATACAAGATTACATTACATGGGTTTTAATATACATGATACAATAAAAGTTTAATTACAAACAGTGCAAAATACTAAATACAAAATCGGACCTAGTGTCCTACCAATGCACTGTAGTCTATGAGATGACATAGACACTGTGCAGAACTGTGAATGGCCTCACCCAGTCTGTGGTCTGCTG
Source organism: Hevea brasiliensis (assembly GCF_030052815.1). Taxonomy (NCBI): domain Eukaryota; kingdom Viridiplantae; phylum Streptophyta; class Magnoliopsida; order Malpighiales; family Euphorbiaceae; genus Hevea; species Hevea brasiliensis. The sequence goes on from NC_079503.1 coordinate 80,656,481, forward strand.
GGCTCTCTGTTAGTCTCTCCAGAACCTACGCATGGAAAAAAGCAATGCGCTAAGCATTAATGCTTAGTGGTGCTAATAATAAAATAAAATGCATTAAAAAGAATTAAATATGCAGTGTATATGTTGATTTCTCATACAGACAAATTTTTGATAATTATTTGTGGTATTATTTATTTGGTACTTGTTATATCAATTATTTCATCAAATTTATCACTTCCATTTTTGGTTGCCCAAGTAACTTATACTGGATGACTGGACTGGATAAACAGGTAAACTAGCACTAGATACCAAGTACCTCGGGCCGTCACACCATAGGTCACAATGTGTCTCCCGGTGTGCAACAGAACAGCTAATGAGCTGTAATAAATATTAGGCACAAGGCCAAGTATCATTATAATATCAAAATAGCTAAAAGCCATAAAATCATAGAATGACATGATGCCATGTGCTGTACTGCTAACTGAACCCTATTGGCATGCTAACCTATCCAAACCAATTTTACTAGGTGTACTAAGGCACATTACAAAGTTTTTTTTTTTTAATATTTATATTTAACATGTAAGGTTACTATTCATTTTGTCATTTAAGTCAAAATATTGACTTTCTCATATATAATAGTTACATAAGTTTTAATCACATGAAATTACCACATTTTGGTTCCCAAAAATGTTGGCATTAGTTGCCAATCACTACTTCAAACCAATAGGAAATAAATAAAAAATTTCAGTTTTTGGTGCTAGAGTTTACTGTTCCATTAAGTAATTCTACAGTAAGAATTTGGCCAAGTGTTCTTAATCAAAGTTGTTCTTTATTGTGTCTAATTACATTTCACTTTTTGAATCACCCCATTTGGAGTTTTCTAGCTCAAGTTATGGCTATTTTACCATAACTGGTCAGATTGCTTTTACCCAGAATTTCTAGGCAGTTTTTGATTCTGCCAGATTTGGTAATTCAAATTTGGCTAGCAATTTCATTTGGTTAAGTCCAGAATTTGAGTTTATGTTCTACATGAAAGTTGTTCTAAATTGTCTAAGCTTTCTATTGATTAAATTTCAGGTCAATTGGACCTTTCTACACTGAGTTATAACCAAATGAATGAATGTTGTTCATTTAGTCATTTTGTCCAGGCAGAATTGGTGCTACTCAGATTTGGTCAATTTTTAGGGCATCCTAAGTTTGTTTTCTGGACAGGTTTCCTTCATCAAAGTTTTGCCATAATGTGTCTAATTTCATGTCCAATTGGCCTTGCACCAATTGAACCTACATAGTTCATGTTATAGCTATCCAAACTTGCTGGACTCACATCCAGCCCTGCAGGTCACTCAAGGCAGCACACACAACCTCAAATCCCAAGCTACAATTCACTTCAATTCCTCATTATACTCAGCCAAATGGTCACTAATTGACCATTAGAACTTCCATTCACCAACACATGAGCAAATCCCAATTTTGTGCTCCAAACCCTAACTCCAACAACTACAATTCTTCATACACACACAATCAATGCATTAATCCATCAAATTCATGTTTAATTGCTTCCATTTACAACTATCATTCAATTTTATCCTTGATACCCTAAGGTACCATAAGGCTGCTAAAATTAGAGGGGTATATAACTTATGATTTTCTTTTCAATTTCTTGTAATTCCCAATCTAAATTAAGTCCTTAAACATATATTGAAAGAAAGGAAGAGAGATTGGTCACTAACCTCTTATGGTAAAACCTCAAGCTTGAAAAACCTCTTTCTTTCTTCCTCTTTTTGTTGCCTCAAGCTTTCTCAAGATGCAAAGATTAGTTTTTGTGAAGAAATCAAGTGGTTTTATGGGGGAAATCAAGGTGTTGCAAGGTAGAAGAAAGAAGAACAATGGAGGGAAGGGAAAGAGTGGTTCGGCCACTTTGAACCAAGGAAGAAGAATATGTATTTTTATTTTATTTTATGTCTAATTTGACTTTCATACTTAAGGTTATCCAAATGTAATTGGTGGAGAATGATTTAATTGTTAGTAGTATGCCCTAGAGCATATCATTTAGTATGTATCTTGTACATAATTTTATTAATAAAAGGCATTTTCACTTTTCCGTTTACATAATATATTTATGTGTAATAGAAAAGGTCCATTGATATTTTGTTAGAAATATTATTCTTAAGTTGTTAAGAATATGAGTGACAATATTTCTAGCACAAAGTATCATAAATAGGTTCACAATCGAGGATACTTCATAATAAGGACATGACTTATCCAGAAAGATTGTATTCATGTTTGTTCCCAAGTTATTTATATGAGATATAAATAAGATGGAATGGTGAGTCTCATGCCATATAACAAACATGATAGGCACTTATAAATGATAAGTAGGCCGAACCAGTGACACTTATGACAAGCACATGGAGTTTACTCTTGTCAATGTTTTGTCATAAATCATATCAGTGCATATAATCTTTAGACTGAGATAGCACGCTTATCTTGTATATAGGTAGTTTGAGTTTGATCTGCTTTCATACTTGTCTTGTGTATGGGTATATGGGCATGTGTTGGCTCCTACTAGTTATATATGGAGGTAGGTGTTGATCAAGATGGAATCTTCCTCTAAGTAAATAGAGATAAAATCCTATGTTCATTTAATTGTTCTTGATGTTTCAAGTTCTGGCAGACAGATAGATTTATTGAAAGAGTTTACGATGAGAAAAATCTTTTAATCAAGAACTGGAATTAAAAGAGAACATAATATTCATAGCAAATGGAGTTTGACATAAACCATGACTCTAGCTTGAGTTGGGATTTTGTAACAGAGAGATTCTAGTGCATGGTAACATATGATTATAGGTTCATTTAAGGTAAACCTTATTACTAATTGGGTGGCCATGGCATGCTATGCTAGGTGTTAACCATGGTCTATGAGGTTCATAAAATGATTTAGAGAAATCATTTATGGTAAGAAAGAGTTCTGATGATATTAAGAGTTGATATCATGTCTCATTGCCAATTAGTGATGAGCCTAGTAAGTCACACACATACACAAGTTATCACCTATTTAAATATGATTTAATTAATTAATTAAAGAGTTTAATTGATTAATTAAATAGGTTTGGTTTGCAATTAAATTGCAAAGTCCCTAGCATGACTTGAAACCAAATCTAGATTATTGGATGTGTAGTATAAATTAAATTTATATTTAAAGTGTTTAAATATGAATTTAATTGATGAGAAATTAATTAATAGATATTAATTAATTAATTTATATTTGATATAAATTAATTAGAAGAAGAAAATAATTATTTTGGGTTAAGAACTCAAAATTAAGACACAGGGGCATTTTGGTCATTTCACAGTGTGACACGTGACACCATGAGATGGTGACACATGGGATTACACATAAGCTTGCCAAATGTTTTTTTTTAATCATGTAAGATGATTAAAATCAAGATTAAATATAGGTTTGACACTTGGCACAATGTGATTGGGTCACTTAAACCTAGAGCTAATCAAAAGGTGACATGTGGCTAGGGTTTAATGTGTTAACCTAGCTATTTAAGTGTGGTTATGAAAAGAAAAAATAACCAGCAGCCTCTCCTCTCATTTGTCACGCCATTTTGAGCCTCTCCAGCTATTTCTCTTCATCTCTCATCAATTCAAAGAGATTAGCCATCAATCTCTTGAATTAAGAACACTAGAAATTGTTTCTAGTGTCCTGTTTACATCTCTAATCTCTTAAAAGGCAGAACTTGAATTTCTAATTAATAGAAAAAGCTTTAGAGGCTGTTCAAGGGCTGCCATAGGTGTTCTTGGTGTAGACAAGCTAGAGGGACAACATTTGGTGTCCTGAAGACGAATCTCAAAGGCGCAGACATGCTGCAGTGCATCAAGAGGTTAGTGTAATCGTTCTTGATTTAATCTAGGGTTCTAAAATTAATCTGATTAATTTTAAAATCTTAAATGGAAAATACAGATCCAAAAACATATTAAAAGAGTTTTAATATGTTGTTTATCATTGAAATCAAATAGATAAAAATAAATCTTGCATGGTGCATGTGACCCTAGGCGAAATTTTTTTGAATTCAATGGTATAATCTTGTGTTTTTCACGCTTCCGTTCCTTCATTAATTACCTCATGCTTATGCAATAATTAAGTTTAATTTCAATTGTTTTATTTTTCTTTCTTCCATCTTTTACTTATTTTCAATTAAATTTTTATTAATATTAATTCACATTTTATATCATAATTTTCACTTACTCGGCTGGACAAGTTGGTCAAAAATCATCTCTGAAGATGAAATGACCAAAATGCCCTCTATTTGGCTTATTGAGCCAAAATAGTCTGTACCGATTGATTAAATTTTTCTTGTGTTTTACTAGCATTTTATTATCATTAAAACCTCAATAATCCTTCCCTGAAATCTCAAAAATTATTTCATGGAGTTTTCCCAGGGTTTAGGGTTGCTAACGGCCTTCACCGTTACTTCTCGTTAGGGTCACTTATCGCTGGGGCACCGGCTCATTTAATTTATTTGTATTTTATTTCTAAAATTTTTCTTATATTTTTCTTGCTAATATTTGAGTTAATTATGGCTCCTTATTTTAGTCTAAATATTTTTTTAGACATTCTAACTGTCCGGACCGACACCGATCACCTGAACAGTAGAATGTACTAAATTGCTACAGTGAGGATGTTACAATCCCATTTCAGAAAGGTAGGAAAAAGAAGAAGAAAGTGGAGAGAGGCAGAGAAAACGTTAGAAAATAGAGCAAGGGGGCGCCACTTCCCTTTTCTGGATCAGATTTGGCTTCTTCTTCTTTTTTTTCACTATTTTCTACCTTTCTTGTATTGGGTTTCTTAGTTCTTAGCATAGATTCAAGTTTTTTTTCCATATTTACTCAGTATTTCTTGCAAATATTATGGATAGTGAGTAGTTTTCATTAGATTCTGGAGTTGGGATGTAATATTTGAGATATTTTATGGATTTTGATTGGGTAATCTATATTTTGTGGGTTTTATGAGGTTTTATCCATTTTTTGTGTGCTTAATGACATGCTTAGTGTAGAATTCCATTAAGTATTATTTTTAATCCATGGTTGAAGCACCAAAAGGAGAAAACCTTATGATAGATAATCAAGAAATTGAACTTAATTAACTTAGATCTAGAAAATAGACTAGGAATTAAGAGGATTTATAGATTAATTAAGGAATTTAATGGGTTTTGATTAATTTTAACTCCACGAAAGTAGGATTAGATTAATTAAGGCACTCTTTGTCTTACTCGAAAGAGTATTCAAAGGATTTAAGAATTAATCTCCTTTAAAACCCATAATTTCCATGAGATTGGATAACCAATTTAAAAATCCCAAAATAGCTTGAATATGAGCTCTCAAACTCCGGAATCGCCCTTTTTATCATTGTTAATTTTTAATCAAATTTAATCACTTGCCATTTCAAATCTTGCCATATTTCAATTTGCTGCAAATTTAGTTGAATCTTTACATTGTTGATTAGATTATTAATTTTGCATATATAAATTTCATACTTCAATATCTATCAATATAATACTTTAATTTCAAAAAAATAGTTCCAATTAGTCAATTTTTATATCAAAAATTCAATCATTAACACAATTCCTCGTAGGAACGATATCTTTTCTATATTACTTGTATGACCCGTGCACTTGTGGTTGGGCTACATTATCTCTCTCTCTCTCTCTAAATTGTAAACCTTTAAAATGTTAAAATTCAAGTTTAATACTCGGCTATCTCCCTCTATATATACTTTTAAACTTATATACATGCTTTGATGATTACTATCCTACTTAATATTATCTATTTATTTCATATAAATTAAATTGTTTATATTTTAAATAGAGTATTAGTCAAAGACATAATAAAGCATTAAATGTAATTTGATAAATTAAATAATTAAATATATTTAATCCTTTTAAACTTATTTAAATAAATTAAATATAAAAATAGTAAAAACACTTAAATTAGAATATATTTATATAAAAATTAATAAATTTATTTATTTACGGTACAAATTAATTACTAATGTAAAAAAATAAAATATTTTATTAGAATAAAATAGGAAAAATAAAATAATAAATTTAATTATTATTACATAAAATTTATAATGTAATTTTAAATTACGTAGTTTTTATTCAAAACTATTTAATTTTGAATTGAAAGAATAAAAAATAATTAATTTTATTTAAATATTTAAATTATAATATTATTATAATTTGTGTTATTTTAAAATTATTAAACTCAAGCTCGAGTTCAAGTTTGTGCTTGAGTTCATTTTAATTAGCTTATTGAACTTTAATATAAGACGAACTGAACTTAGCTCATTAATATGATAAACAAAACTTAAAACGAGCTCAGCTCAATTTGAGCTTGAATTTAATATATTTCATGCATTTAATATAAGTTTCACATCATATAATAATGAACTTAATATCTATTACAATAAATATTTATTTTGAGATGTGTTCAGAATTGATTAAAATGCGTATAATAACCATGATATTCAAATATTTAAGGCATAAAAAATTTTTCTTGATATGACCAAAGTTACATATAAAATTAATTTAAAAAATAATTAATTACATTCATTTTTTATATTTTTTGAATGAGTCAATATTATATATTCAAAAAATATCATAATAGAGTGTCGTTAATTTAGGGGGGGGGGGGGGGGGGGGGGAAATTAAAGGTGCCAATATTATAAAAATTTACTAAATGTATAATGAGAAATAAATGATTCTAATAGTTCACATTACTTATATGATGATAAAATAATAAAAATTATTTTGAGGCCAATAATTACAATAAAATAATTTTTTTCTATAGGGCCATAGCTCCTACTTGTCCATCTCCCTATGGCCTACAAATATTTGATTCAACAGTTATTAAACTCAATCGTATATAAGCTCAAGTTTATAATAACTATATACATTTTTTTTTAATCTAAAAGCCGCATTAAATATATTACATTTACTTAAATCTAGAGGTGTGCAATTGTTGGTTCAATCTGAACTACAAAAACCAAAAATTAAAGGTATATTTGTGTAAACCGAGCTGAATCAATTTAGTAGTAAAATCAAATCAAAGCAAATCAAAAAATTAGCTTGATTCGGTCTAGTCAATCAATTCTCATGGCACTCTTCTATCCATATTACAAAGTAAAGCAAAAGTCAATAATTACCAACATATTTCACAAAAAGCAAGAGCAAACTGCAAAAATCATAGGAAGTTAATAAAATCTCAAATTTGTAAACTTAAATTAAGTACAAATCTTAATGCAAACTCTGTCAAACTTGCTAAGGAACCCATGATCAATATTTGATTCAATCCCAAGAAAGCTCAAAATAGATTCTTCTAATGATAAAACTTAACCCAATATCAAAAATATCATGGAAAACTAAGTAATAATCAATAGGAAATCAAATGATTCATAACCCAAAATCAATTAGAGACAGAGAACTATGAATATAAAATTAAAGCTTAACAAGTTTATTAGTCTTGCTAAGAGTGCAATATAGTTCATACAAGAATTTAGGAGGGAATTCTCTCAACAACCAAAATGGTATGTTTAATAAAATGGCCAAAGTTGCCATAAAAAAATAGAACACAAAATAATTATATAGATGAAATAGAACACAAAATAATTATATAGATGGCTGCCCAAAAGCCTTAATTAATACATCATAAAACCCTAAAAATGGCAAAAGAATTACAAAATAGCCAAATTAAGTCTCCAGACATGTCTCACGCCTTGTGGTGCCCCTCCCTTAGTTTTACACCCCATACGTGAAACCTACGACAAGAAACTTGCATTTGGCTTCTCCACCACATGGCTTACACCTAGGGGGTGTGCTTGCACCATCTTCATTCCCTGGCAATGAGGTTGGCTTCTCCAATGCATGGCACACACCTAAGGGGAATGCGTGTCCAATTTTCATGCCCTAGCCATAAGGTTTGCGGCCTCTTAAAGAGAGTGTGTGAATTTGGCACTTGAAGGGCAATTAGGTTTAGCCTTGCATAGGGTGATCTCCTTTCATGCACATTTGAACAAATATGATCCATTTAAGCTCCTTAAGCCACAGGGATCGCATCAAATTTATAAACCTAAACAAACAACACAACATCCATATATTTGTAAACTCAAATCTATGTACCATAAATCAAATATAAAAGCCCTTTACCCATTTGGCTTGGACATGCAACAACCTAGGTGAATCATGGCTTAGACATGTAACAACAAGGTTGAATCACAAATCCTAAAGAGGACAACACCATTGAGGGTGAATTGCAAAGGTGAATCCCAATGAAGCAACCATAGAGGGTGAATCACAAAGGTGAATCACAAAGGTGAATCACCGAAAGGGTGAAATGCAGTGATTTTTGTGCCTCACCTCCTTGTCATCAATCTTTATTAATAAGTACTCGATGAAATTTTATATTAAAAGTTACAACCTCTCTGCTATGGGTTATAGCATGGGATCTATTGCCAAGATCTTGAAAATTTAATGACAAGGAGAATAAAGAAAAGAAGAAGAATTAAGGGATTCTTTTAGGAAGAAGAAGAAAAACTCAAATTTGATGCGAATATTGAATAATAGAGGTGAGAAGGCTTAAAATTATATTGGTTAAAGATAAAAGGGATGGGTTAAAAATGATATAGGCCTAAAGAATTAGTCCAACCCAGAGTTATAACAAAAAAAAAAAAAAAAGAGCCAACTTAATCAGTTAGTTCAATTTTAAGTTAGTTGTTGATTAAAATAACCAAACCAAACCAAAAACTAAAATTTATAAAACAAAAACTTAAAATCAAACTGAACCATATAAAAAAAAATTAAATTGGTTTAGTTTGGCTTTTCAATTAAAATGGTTTATTGCTCACTCCTTATAATGACCTAAATCCGAGACTATTACCGGCACTAGAGGAACGAACAAGGAAAAAGCCACCAGAATCCATAGCAATTTGAACATTTCTTTCTTAAACTTTCATAGGGCTTATATAAGTCATAAAACATTTTAAATAATGTAATTCAAATAAAATAATTTATTTACGTAATAAAATGTGTGTTAGCAAACACAACAAACCTTTACATAATTACATGTCATGAAGGGAGTTCCATAAAATTTACATATATCTTTAAGAAAAGTAAAGACAATAACCTCTGGAACTCCTAACCTAGTCATGCTGACTGCATCTTCAACTCTTATTTGTGAAGGGGGAGATAGAAAAAGGGAGCGAGCCAATGGCTGAATGAGTAAAAGCCTACTTAGTGTAAAAGATATAATTAAATAAATAACTCAAATAGATGAAAATGCAGCTATCACATGGGTTTTCATAACACAAGCAAATCACATCACCAATGGTTCCCCCATCCCATATCATAATATATATATCATTTATCCAATATGCCTAACCATTTATGGGTACTCCTTAGGACTTCTTATTTATCATTCATAACATTCTACTGATGCTAGAGACAATGAATTAACTTACCCGACATCCTTACATCATAAACATAGTGAGCTCATATTGCATATATATATTTTTTTCCTTTCATTTTCATTATTTTCCCATTGGAACCAGTAGGTCATCCATAAACAATTGGCACATCACAGGTAAATATGCAACACCTTTTGGTTATGCAATATTTACTAACATAAAAATAATTATGCAATTATTATTATTATTATTATTATTATTATTATTATTATTATTATTATTATTATTATTATTATTATTATTATTATTATTATATCCATGTCATGATTCATGAACATGCATAAAATAGAATAAAATAATTTAAATAATTTAAAAATACTTTAAGTATGTTCTACTCACCTTGGTTTATCGAAGTTTACTATCTCACCTGCTACTAGACAATCCTTGAACTCCTTGACTTTAGATCCTTGGTGTCCTATCTCTTTTCTATAAGAAGAGAATTTGACTTAAGGTCTAAACAACTTCCATTAAAATTATATTTCATAGGCAAAGCATGTTTAATGGCCAAAGATTAGGTTTTTGGCTATTGAAGATGCCATGCACTGTCCATGTAATTGTTTACATGGTTCAGCTACTGAATATTTATGTTTTAGCCATTAAACTTGGAGTTCTCCATAATTCGTCCATCGTATAAAACTTAGGATTCAAACCCTAAAATCCCAATATTTAGTCCTAAGGTTCTCATTCTTGGTCCATTGTAAAATCTCTAGATTAAACTCATATTTCATAATTTTCATACTAAACCCTAAAACAACCTTAAACCAATTCATTTACAAAATGCTAACCTTAAGCCTTAAATAAACATAAAGGAGGGAGAATGAGGCTTACCTAACTTAGCTAGAGTTTCCAAAAGGATGAGTTTCTCCCATTCTTTTCCAAACCACTTGAGTAGGGAAAGAAAAGGGTGTCTTTACCCTTTTTAGAGTCTTTGGGTGATTCTCCTTTATTTGGGAGTGTAGGGAGATTTAGTGCAAAAGTGGTACGAAACTAGAGGGAGAGTGAAGAAAAAGGGAGAGAAGTCATGGAAAGAGAGGAGAGAGTTGGTGGAAGCTCTTAACTTTTGGGTTTTATACCTAAGTCTGAGTAGCTGTAGTTGTAACCTTCAGTGATTGAAGTTCTCTAGGTACACATTATATGGTTATACCTACCCTTTTAATTGTTCTCCCTCTTAAACCTAACTTCCTTAATGTAATATCCCTCATCGTAGTATGTCAAAGTATGCTTTGGAGAACAAATTGTTCTCCCAATTTAAGTAGTTAGAATCCTAATTTAATTAATACCCAATTTAAGTAATTAGAATCCTAATTTAATCAATAAAAATGTAAAGAGTAGGTAAAACATTAATTAAAGCAATAATTAACCAACCAAAAGAGGGAATTATAGAGTATTTGATACAATAATATCTTTGACTGCCAAAGAATTTAACTTTGGTTGTTGAACGTAGGGAGACTGTAGTATAAATAGGGAAAGTACATGTTATTTTCCATAACCCACCATCATTTCTTTCTTTAGAACCTTCCCCATCCTCTTCTTTTTCTCTTCCCCTTTTCTCCCTGCATTTTCTTTTCCTTCCTCTCTTTAAATCCTTGTAAACAGAGAATCAAACAAGATTGCAATGTCAAGAACACAAAAAAGGGTATATACAAAAAAAACTAAAGCTAAGGAAAAGAGTGCATAAAAGGAAATCCTAGGAATACATTAGGTAAGTGTCCTATACACTTATACCTCTTTTAATAGTAATTAAAATGGTTTATATAACTAATTTAGGATTCCTGAATTTGATATGTGCTATTAGGGTTCGAAGAAAATTAATTAATAAATAATTGAATAAAATAAATGGTAAAGAAATGAATATTGTTGTATAACTAAACTATGGGTTTAAGTAGGTTGGAAACATGGTACAATGAATTTAAGAAATAACTTGAGAAGATTAAGTAGGTAAAAGCAAGAAAGAAAAGTAAAATGGGTATTTAGGAAAATACATGTTCGGTGGCTGATCATCAAGAAAGAAAAGTAAAATGGGTACTTAGGAAAATATATGTTGGGTGGCTAATCATCAAACTTTATTAGTTGAACTACATAAACAATAACGTAAACAGTAAGGTACACAGTGCATTGTAACTTCGGGTACTAAAGCTCTCACATTCAGTTGTCAAAGGTTGTCTACCTTATAAAATACAACTAAACTTATTTCTAATGAAACTACTAATTAAATATACCTCTTGTGCTCTTTTTATAGACCAAAGAGTAGAGTCATGAAGGTCAAAACAAAAAAAGGATGAACATAACGAGAAAGTAAGCCTTAACACTGTCAAGGTGAGTAAAAATTACAAAATGTTTTCTTAAATCCTGTTTTACTCTGCATGTGCATCCATCCATCATTAAAAAATTTTATTTAGATATGTAGCTTATTGGACTGCGTGCGTATGTGTGTGTTGTGTATGTGTATGTGTGTATCGTATGCATTTAACTCATGAAGATGTTGTATTATGTAAGGAATACCCTATGGTTCCCATTAGGAAAGTATGATATGGAATACCCTATGGTTCCCACTGGAAAAGTATGATAAAGGAAATGATAGTATGCATGTATAATGAGCTCACATGATATGTAGGGTGTTTGGGTAAAGCAATTCTATATCTGCAACATTCACTTGTATGAAATGAAAGCTAAGAGGAAGTCCTAAGGAGTTCTCACAGAGGACCAGGCACATTAAACATATGATATGATATGAAAAAGGAAGAGGGAACCTTTAGTGATATAGCTATCTTATTGTAACTTGTTTATCTGAGGAACATTCGTGTGAATTATGTATTCATGTGTTTGAACAATATTTAAATAATATATTTTCCTTCCCCATGTAATTCATACTCTATATACTCACTTCCCTTCTTATATCTATCTTCTTCAAGGATAAACCCAGTGTATACAGGCCAAGTTAAGTAATAATGGACTTATCTATATGTTCAATGATACTACAACCTCCCTATATAGTACTCATGGGTGCGTATTGAATAACCGACTAACAAATGGATACCCAGCTAAGGTCTGAGCTACTATGTGTAGCTCGGACACTTGCCCTAATTGTTTAGACCAATCACTAAACGATAAGATCTCAAGATACTTATTGAGATCACAGTCCTAACATCCCTAAGATTCCTATGTACCATGGACTCCTATTCGATATTAACTCTTAATCCTAGTAAGAGTCTATACCAAAGCCAATAAAAGGCCTTCAGGTATGCATATCTAATCTAATTATTCTTGTTCATCCATTGTCAAGTTCTTAATACTGACTTAAGCATTAGAGTGGTTTCCAACCCAGCCAATGTTCTCTTATGTTGTATGCAAATCCCATATACATGATCCAGACATGTAAAAGAGGAGAACAACATCATTGGTGCCCTATGTGGGAATCATTGCCTTGAAGATTTCCCGTTAATAAATAAATCTTACAATTTTCTCTGTCACCAATCCACCATGGCTTCAGATCCACCACCAATTAATGGAACCACCAGTGGCATCATTATTGCAAATAACACCCTAACACAGCCCATGACTTTGAAAAGATAATGCAATGCATCAAATAGCTAAAAGTAGAGAATGCTAGTTTAGAAAACCAAGCACTGCAGTGGGAAAATTCTAAACCCCATATAATAATGTAATCCTAAATAACCTTAATGCTAAAAAAATATGATCCTCTATTCAAAAAGGGTAAGGAAAAGGTTACAGATGTTGGGGCCAATTTAGGAAATAAATCTATTGATTTGGGGAAAGTCAAAACACTCACATTCACTATGATCCAGTTGAAGATTTTCATATTGGGTGATTACTCTCCATTATCTGAAGAAATTTTGGCAAAACCTTTCCCACCTAAGTTTAAGCTACCTAGCCTGGAAAGTATGATTAGAAGTCTAACCCTAAGAGCCATTTAACTAATTGTAGGACCATAATGTAGTTGCAGAATGTGAATGACTTAATTTTGTGCAGAGTCTTTTCTTTCTTGCTAACAAGGCTAGCCTATAAGTGGTATCAGCATCTCATTACCAATTTTAATTAGAAGCTTGTAGCATACGGCAATTGAGTAAAGCAGAGGTTCATCACATGCATTCCACCCTAAAAGCTCTCATCAAACTTACAGAAGGTCTAGTATAAGGAGGGCAAGTCACTTCGTAGTTGCATTAACAAGTTTGATGCTAAGGCCATATAGGTTGAAGCAATCAAAATGGGGTCAAAAAATGTCAAGTTTTTTGACTCCCTAATAAAAAATCTAGGTTAAAATGATTACTAGCTCATGGAGTGTGCCTAAAAGTATGAACATCCATCAAGATGATGAGAAACAATTGCAAAAGATGGATAAAGAGGTGAAAATAGAAGAAAAGGAAGGTAACTTAGACAATTAACCAAGTAACTCTACCAATGACAAGGAGTGAGACAAATTTAGAAATTATACTTCATTGAGTGAGTCCCGCTCTTGGGTACTTATTTGGATTCAGAAGAATAGAGAATCAATAAAGCATCCAAAAAGGTTGAATTCAAGAACTATAGACAAAAGGGATCAAACTAAGTTTTGTAGGTTTCACTATCATTATGGCTATACCACTAATAAGAATAGATAGTTGAAAGAGGAGATAAAAGGGTTGGTCATGGATGGCACCCTAAAGGGATTTGCATCTAACACATGGTAGGATGATGAAAGAGATAGCAAACCTAGAGCCAAGTATAAACTAAGGACCAATGAAGAAGAGCCCGTTGGTATTCCTTTAACCTACCATTTTACCACAACTTGTCTTACACATCTCTTGGTATCTCTCTCATACAATTTCTTTTTATCTTTTCTCACCTTATGCCTTTTTCCTTTGAAGATATTCATCTCATCTGTCACACCCTACTTCTCGTAAGATGTAACATGATCTCGTAGTCCACCTAATGAATTACTGTACTTCGCCTACTGATAACTCATTAAATATACTACAAGGAATTTTAAAACAGTTTCCGTTCATTTTAAAAGTGGTGGGTAAATTTTTCACAAATATTAAACACCTTTATTTGACACTAAGTCATAAATCAAATTTTTAGATATTTAAAATCTCCATAATTTTTACAAAAATTATGGTAGAATGCCGGCTGTATTTTGACTCAACGACAACTCCAAAACAAATCATTTCCATATCTCCATTCAACACAATCACCTCAAAATCAACCGTAATTTAATTCAAACCAACACAGAAGCATCTCATTTCAAAAACAAGAATTAATTTATCATTCACAAAATACAAAAAGAATTAGTTAGTTATCTTAATTACAAAACACAGAATTAAGTTGAACAGTTCAATAATTTGCATTTTAATTATATACCAAAAATAATATTATAAAAGTTCTTGTATAACTGCTCAAATTACATACATATAATTACATGCATATGTCAAAGCCTATGTACAAGGGTATACCTATGATATACCCGGAGCTACTTTGAATATGTCTTCAAGGCACAGCTACAGGAAATCGCACTCGGCTACTCTATCTTTACCTTCACCTATGACAGCATACAAAGCTATCGCTGAGTGGTGAACTCAGTGGTGCACAACTATAATTTAAAATGCAATACAATATACATTGATCATTTATAATAAAAAATTTGAAAAATATTTAAATTCATCAAAACTCCTTAAGTCAAAATATTTGCTGCCAATAATAAAAATCATTTGTTTAAACGCCCTTGATCAATAAATTTGATTTATCAAATCATAACTGAACATTTAAAGTAATTTCAACAATTTATGGAAATAAAGGTTAATGTCAATGCATTTAAGTATACTCAAATATCATTTAAAATCACAATTCCTTACTATTCAAAAACTAAATTTTTATCTCACTAACTATGCAAGACTAATCCGTAAGGGCCATCTTCGGGGCAATTCTAACTCCCTATGGTCAGGGAGGTTGAATCATCGTGCACAGTACACACCACAATAATGCAACTTCCGAAAGGGCCAATAAAAACTTAGATCTAACCTCTAGTAAGAGGAGAATCTAAGCCTGTACACGTACCATGATAATTAAAACAAAGCTAACTCCATTGTCTCTTCAACAAATGAGAGAGACGGGTAATAACCTAATCAAGCATCTATAGTGAGATATAAAACAATGGCATAATCTCTTTGTCCTTTTTGTGAGCATAAATCACAACACAATTCAATTCAATGTCAATTCTAATATCCAATAATTTTTATGCTCATCACAATTCAAGACATATCCAATCCATTTCCCACGTTAAGTATAAGTCATTTTTCAAATCAAATTTTCCATGTAAACGTATTTCAATCCAAATTGTTTTCGACGCCAGTTTCATTTAATTCAGAACAAAATAAAATCATAACAATTTCATTTTTTCAAAACTAAACTGATTCATACCATAACACATTTCAATAATCATTGAAAAAAAATTCAATAATCAGTAACCATAATACATAAAGAACAAAACTCATTTAATCAAATAAATTATGCAAAACATTAAAATTTTAAAACTAGTTGTGCACAAACGTCTTTTGTTAACTCAACTTACTCCAATTTTCATTTTTCCTTCAAAGATCCCTTTTTAACTGAAACACATAAATTTAAAGTGCTTCAGTATCCATTGAATCCATTTCTAATAGCTAATTCTAATAATTTTACTTTTGTAGTCTCATCCTACCCAATACGGTTCTTAAATTCGGCCCTTTATATTTTTGTGTATAGTGGCACTATTTATGATACTATTCAAGTCAAAATATTGACTTTTTCATACTTCATAGGTTTATTAATTCTAATTGCACTCATATATCACATTTTGGGTGTCAATTTTGTTAGCATTGATTACTAATTCAATTTCTGATATCCCTAGGTACAAATCCAAAATTTCAGTTTTGGTCATTGTTTTCTACTATTCTATTGGTCAGGTTACTGTGGGAATTTAGCTAAATGTCCTTCATCAAAGTTATTCCTTATTGTCTTAGCTTTAATTCCCTTTTTAAATCACTCCATTTGGAGTTTTGTAGCTCAAGTTATGCCTATTTTTCTAAGGATGGCCGGATTGGTCCAAACCCATAATTTTGGGCACTTTCTTGGTTCTGGCAGTTTTGGTGTGCCGACTGGTGCTCACTTTTTGGATAGGTTATGATCCGAATTTGGGTTTGTTTTCCTCATAAAAGTTGTAGTTCTATGTCTCATATTTCCATCGGTATAAAATTCAGGTTATTTGGACATTCCTAGACCAAGTTATGGCCAAATGAATAACTACTGTTCATATGGTTAGTTTTGTTCAAGGCAGTGTGCTTAAATCCGGATTTGACCTAATTGTTCACTAACTTAGAGTCATTTTATGGGCATGGTTTCTACATGAAAATTGTGTCATTATGTGTCTATTTTCATCCCCAATTGATCTCATACCAATCGGGGTGGCAGAATTATAGTTTTGGTCCTTGAAAAGGACCTAGGTCAGGCTATCCAGTAGTGACCTCTCACCAATCCGAATTTAATTTAACTTCTCACCATTCAAACACATCTCAATTGGTCCCAATTGACCATTTCTAACCTCAATTAGGGTCAATTGCATCAATTGATCATTTCCCCCAAATTTTCCTCTAATTTCATGAACTCAAGAACCCTAATTTTGAAAATTCATTCAATTAACACAATTAAAGTGCATAATAATCTTCTCTACACTTAATTCAACTCAATTACCCTTTTTAATTCATCAAAAACACTCAATTCCTATTCCTACTCATGTTGACCGAAATCCCTAATTGCTCCCACATACTTGATTTGTTTAAATTTCTCATAATTTCTAAGTTTATTTCACTACATAAACATGAATTTAACTAAAATTTGCAAGTTAAATCACTCACCTTTTCTTTGAAGTTCAACTTCTCAATTCCTTCACTTTCTTCCTTCTTTTTCTTCTTCAATCTTCTTTTCTAGTGGCCAAAGTAAGGTTTAATCAATAATAAAGGGGGAATTTTTGGGAATTTTTGGGGTTTAAAAAGCTTGAAATCAAGTTTTAATAGAGGAAAGAAATAAAAAGAGAGAGAAATGGGAGAGGGAGTGGGACGAAAATGGGAATGAAAAAAGACAATTCAATTTTTTTTTGCTTTTATGTGTATTTATCTCAACAATTGACTTGGTCAAATTTGTTAATTAAATTAAATTTAACTTTGATATCATGGATAATGTCACCCTAGTGATGTCATTATTCTTTTTGTTTTTCTCTTTTTTTTTCCTCACTTCTTTAATTTAATTATATATTTCAAAATTTCTATTTCTCAGATTTTATTAGACAGTTAGGTCGTGAGTCACCTCTAAGGGTGAATTGACCAATTTTCCTCTCGACGGTCTGATCCGATTTGTAAATAATTAGATATTTCTTCCGGAGCTCTAACCTAATTATTTGACCTACTTATCAACTCTTTTCTGTGATTTTTTCTTTTCCCCTAGCTTCGCAATTTTTCCTAGGACTGCAGTGTCACAATGCCCCATACGAAATTAGGGTTTTGACTGATCTCGTAGTCACTTTCTGGTGCGGTCACCCATCGCTGTGACCCCCAGTTCATTTAACCTTTTATGTTCTATTTTTCTTATCTGTATTTGACCCTCTAGTAATCACTATTAATTCTTATTCATGGCTTTTCTAGATTACTTAAATATGATTCTAATCCTCTTAATCGTCTGGGCCGACACCGGTCACCGGAACAGTGAAATGCACAGCCTATGCATGTAGGGGTGTTACACCATCAATATTAACTGTAACCTTTTTACTTCATAATCCTAATTGCTAACTCCATTACTTCTAGAATTTTAACTCTGTGATTTGTTTTCACTGGCACATACAACATATAGTATCATACTACATCACTAACCTACAATTCATTTTATGGAACTCAAGCAATTCACCATGGATTATCCTTCTTGTACCTCCTTCCTAACTTGACCATCAATATATTATCATTCCTTACTATCCTTTGTAGGGAATTATTCTTCATAGATAGATAGGAGCCCTTGAAACTATAAGTTCCACCTGAATTAACATGGCTGTGGGAAATGTGTGTTGTGCCATAATTCTAGATAAGATACTTCACATATTCATTCTCCTTAATATAACCACATATACTGCCCACAGTTCTCTAAACTTTAGCCTCAAATTTACCCATCAATAGCGATTTCATCCATTAAAACTTATTCATAAATAGTGATTCCTCTAGCTTATAGTTTAGAAGGGTTGCAAGCCCTAGTAACTAACTCGATTTAACTCCTATCATTACTCTGATCATCCCTTCATACTTAACATTAGGTACATACTTACCGTCATTTCCCTTTTTAAGGGTGTACGGGCTGGAGCCTACCAAATTCTTAAATACTTGGTCACCTCAACACAATTTCCCTTACTTGTGTAATCTTCTAGAGCCAAAAACATGAGCTAAACTTGAAGAGAAAGAGAAATCTCCTCCTACAGTCAACAGCACACTATTGTCTATAGAATAATGTTCAACCCATGTCTCTTGGTCTTCTTTTTGAAATTTCATCATCTCTTTCTGTAAGATATTAGTTGTAACAATCCTTTGTTGTACCATCGATCACCCAACATATCATCTTAAGATTTACTATATTTACTTATACTCTATTTTACCTTTTATACCTTCCTTCGCTCTTTTGTATCCTCATATCTTATTGTATTCTAGAAGATACCTCTCATTAACGGACTCTTCCAGAATTGATTCTAATCATACTCACTGCCATAATTCTTATCCTTATACTTTTGAGTTTCTTATGACTATCACTCACGCATGTCTCTACCTACTTTATCTTTTACTGTCATTCTGTCACTTATTTTTATTCATGTTTCCTTATAAAGTGATCCTATTTGCAACATCCCCTTAGCTGATCTACGGTGTAGCTGAGCAAAGGAGTGCCACATCCTGTGCTGGAGCACATTGTCTTACTTTAGTAAATTTCCTTATCATATTGGATCTATTATAATTTAGTTTAGAATTTTTTTTTTCAAAGAAACTGCAAGAGTTTTCCCTATTTTATGGACATTTTTCCTATTAAATCATTAACCTGTTTAAATAGTCCAATATCTCAATATTCTCAATCTCATCACTATTCAATATCAGATATCATATCTCCATTCACTCATATAATCATTTCATATTCATTCACCCGTAATTCATCTCATTTATATAGTTCGTGTGCATAATTTACATTATTTTATACAATCTCAAAATTTAATTGCAAGCTTTCACTTATTTACAATGAACAAAATGTACATAACTATGCATCCATGGGCCCTACCAATGATATGCTGAGGTGACAACCCTGCTATTGTAGATCTATCCAAAATCTCAGTCTGATATCTACTGGGTTTAATCTCCTAGACCTGCATGAGGAAACAAGTTTCGCGCTAAGCATTTCTGCTTAGTGGTATAATAATAGAAAAGAAATACAATATACAAATAAAATAAACAATTTCATACTTGAAGTAGTATACAATATGCATATGTAACTCATCCACATTTTTATGCATATTTTCATGTTTGCACATTTTTGGTGATCTTTGGAACATTTATTTCTTGGGATCTTTTCTCTTCATCTTTTAATATTTACCTTCTTGGGTTTATTTTAATGCCCAATGTAACCTCTAACAGACTATTAAGATTGGGTACACAGGAGTATACTAGTTAGACACCCTATGTGGCCTATCAAGTATACATCTGTCAGGCATAAAAGCTAGTAAAACTGTTAGGCATAATTGCTAGCTGTCAGGCATAAAGACAGAAGAATATCCATATCAAACATACATTATCTATCAATGATCATTCATGAACTAGGCTCGAAAGCCATGGGCAGTATTGCATCTATGGTCCCTAATTGACATGCTAATTGATCCAACCTTTCCACTACTGGTTAGGTATACTTGGGCTATTTATTATCAGTAACAATTCAATGTTCATTTCATGAATATTTCAAAAGATTCAGCTTTGGAACCTTAACTTCCCTAAGGAATTTGGCCAAGCTACATTAATAGTTTGGCCATATTTTCTTCATGACATTTGTAGGTCTATATCTTATGTTTATCATGGCTTTAGAATTACTCAATTTGCATTTGTATTGCTCTAGTTATGGTTAATTTACCAAGACTGGTCCAGTAACCAATTTTAAATGTTCAAGGTATTCCAAGACAAGGTAGATTCTAGAACTCATCTTTATCAAGCCATTTTAAATAGGTTACAGCCACATTTTGACCTTATGTTCTTCATATGAATTGTTCTTCTATGTCTCATGGTTACACAGGATCAAGAATCACTCAATTTGGGGTTTTGTAAAGTGAATTATGGCTAAATGATTAACCCTGGTTCACGGATGCAACACCCTATGATTTTCAGGTTTCTAGGTTTTCAAATCAGTATTGTGCTCAACATTTGGGCATTCTACAAGAATTTGGAAAAGGTCTCTAAACTAAAGCTGTATGCCTATATCTTAGGTTTCCAGAACATCTTGAATAATCTCAATTAGTTTTATACAATGAAAGTTATGTCCTATTTTCTACCAGAGGTCACAGGGCACTTTGCTGGAATTGTAGGAATTCCAATTTCAGTAATACAAAATTATTCCAGGAATTTGACAAATTTGCAATTAGAACTAGGCAGTTTGTTCTCCATGAAAGTTATTTTACTATGTTTCAGCTTTCCAACAAGTCAAAATTCACTTCATTTGGAGTTTTCTAGTGCAAGTTATACTCATTCTAATTTGTACTATTCAAATGGTCATTTTCCTAAATTCGAGAATTTCACTTCCAGATTCCAGCCCCAATTCCAACCTCTTCCAGCCAATTCTAGGTCAAGTACCCTTCATGAAAATTGTAGTATTATGTCTTAGGTTTATTTTTCAATTGGTTTCACCTCAATTGAATTTATCTAGCTCATGTTATAAGCAAATCAAACTACTGGACTCAAGCTGTCCAGAGTCTGTCTCAATACACAACATTACACCCATTCATTTGTTTGGTCATCTCATCAACACATATCAACAATTGTGTGCCAAATTGACTAAATTTAGGCATAATTACATCAATTGGATCATAACAATTAAAATCCCCAATTTCAGCAAACCCTAAATTAATTTGCATAAACTTCAAATTCCAAGAGAATTTCTAGCACTAACCTTTGTCTCCTTGCTTCAATCAACCCAATTCAAGCTTCAACCTAGCCCAAAGATGGATCTCCAACTTGTTCCCCTTCTAGTCGAAATCTTGGCCTTCCTAGAACCTCAAATTTTCTTAGGTTTCTTGCTTGGTTTCTCCAAATTAGGGCTCAAGGTCAATTGTTCTCTCAATTTCTAAGAATTTTCATGGAAGATTGGATGGGTGTGGAAGCTTAAGCAAGCTTCAATGGTGGTTTTAGGAGGGAGAAAGGGGACGGCAAAAATGGCTGAAGAAGAGGGGAAAATCTGATTTTTCTTTTCTCTTTATTAGGATATTTATATTATTTTATTAATTAATTAAGTTTTGTTTTATTAGGCAAATAAATTTCTAATTAATTAAATTTGAAATTATCCACCCATTATTCTTATTTATACATATATATATACTATTTTCCATTTTAATTAATGTCCACTTAGTTTATGTGACATTTTGGTCAAAATCAACTCTTCAAGTGAAATGACCAAAAAGCCCTTTATCGGGTTATAGTTCGTTTTTACTGATTGACATTGGTTTCCTTGCATTTCCTTGACATATTCATTTCCATTAATCCCTCAATTAAGTCCCAAATAAATGTCTCACAGGGTTCCTCATGAGTTTGGGGTGGCAACTGAATCCACAATCGCTTCCCAGTAGGGTTACCCATCACCGAATCTTGTGCTCATTTAACCGATTTGTACTTCATTTCTTTTATTTTTCTTTAACTTTACTTGATCATTATTTAGTTAATTTATGGCTCCTCACTCTAGTTTAAGTGTGGTTCTAGACATCCTGGCTGTTCGAACAAACGTTAGTCATCGGAATAGTAAAATATATAGAACTGCCTAAAGTGAGGGCGTTACACTATTGGTCATACTAAAATTGCTTATCTAACCCTTGACTGCTATCTCACCATCTCTACTCATGACCTAAGCTACCACTTTCCACCATCCTTTTTGTTCGTCATGCCTATTTTGGCAGTTAGGTTTACTTTTATTTAACTTACTGCTTATTAATTCACTCCTTTGCTTAATAGGACAGTTCAGGACACCATTGCACATCCTATAACTTTTTCTTGCTCTAGTTGCATTCCTCAACTAACTTTTCCCATGCTATTAGAAGTTTAAATGGATCTTATCCTAGTGCTACCTACTCCATCATGGGAATAGGAGTAGATAAAGTTTAACCACCCATTTCCTACAACTCTGAACTCCATGTTTTGGCTCCTGACACTGCCTGAACTATGACCTGCTCTAAGTCGTAGACTTCTAGATCTTATATCTTGATGACTATCCTCACTCATGGAATCTCTTTCTGGGCTTTCTAATATTGCTTTTCAATTCATCCTATTTACCTTGCCCAAGATGGCATTTTATGTACTTTATATCTCGTGTTGATCTTCCTAATCTTGTCCTATTCTTGGCTATTCAGTCTACTCCTTAATCCATCTCTTTTATCTTACCCCAAATAAAACCTTGATTACTTTATCCCTTAGCTCCATTCTTCTTCTTGACCTAATAGCTATGCTAAATAACTGTCCTTTTCAGTGTCTCTGCTAGGTCATCTTCACCTTTGTACTACTCAAAATTGGTCTTCCAACCACTCTGATTAGCACTTCCACTAGCATTCATTTTATTTCTCTGCTACATTTAAACCAATTATTTAAATTTTTTATTTTTATATTTCCTTTTATTTACTGATATTCTATGACTTATTTTTGCTGACTTGCAGTCATTGTCCTTTCCTCTGCTTAACTACAACCTACCTTCTAATACCTAAAGGAAGGAAGCTATAGGATCCCCTTTTTCCCTTGTTACTCAAAAGCTCTGCATCCATCAAGATCTGATCCCTTATGATAATTTATAATGAAAATTGTACTCTCTCTAAGGGGGTACCTGAGCCACTATTTCCTATCACGCTATAGTCCCATTTAGGACATCATTCCATAGATCATTATATTAGTGGTACTCTTCTGTCTCTCCAGAGAATACATTACTATACTCTGTAGCATAACTGACTGCAAGAGAGGTACTACCTCTATAGCATTACCACAATTATATAAGGCCATCTGCTCTCTTTTTATATTGTAAACTTTCCTAGAATGCCATTTTGCAGGCTACGAATATTATTCATAACCTCTAGTCTCCTTTAGGAAGTAAAGTTATACTTATGCTCCACTATCATACAAGGGAGGTGTTATCTTCATTAAACTATAGGCTATATGTCCATCGTAACGCCAACATTACTAGTGATCTCATATTAGAGACTAGATGATCCCACTAAGTAGGTGTCATCAGTACACTACAACCATACTAAAAACCTCCAGTCTTGTGCCACATATGCTATAACTCTAAGCTCAAGTTAGGATAACTGAGTCACTGACTCTAGTTATCACCCAACTGTAACCTTTGATATTCTATCTCAAGGGTCTTAAACCCTAACTAGGAGTTCCCAACTCCTTTGTAGATATAGAACTCTATTCTAGCATATTTATACTAAACCAGAGGTTATCTGCAAACACGCTTATCATGGAACACCACGGGGATGCGCATAGCACTACATAATAATTCCATATCAGTACTGTAATCTATAGCTTATAGCACAAACATTGAGAACATTACATAGTTACTATGATACATCCCAACAAACCAGGTTTCGTAATCTTTTATCTCTCTCAACTTTACTAATGCCATAACTTTCTCTGTTTAGGCTATCCACTAATGACTGCCAGTAGTGATAACTTCACCCCTACTTAAGGCAATTACACTATCATAACTCACCTTTATGTACTTGTGCCTACTCCGAGATAGCCATGCCACTTAGCCCTAAACTAACAAAAACACTACATTCCTTAGAGTACGTATCGCTATGATAGACCTCAATATGTTTGCTAACTCTAGTTCACATCATCAAGTACTCTACGAAAGCTGAGACACCAAACTGAAGTGCTCTTAAACTGCCCAAGGGATAACGCAGAATCTAGAAATAAGGAATTACAGAAGAATACGAAACAGGATCCTATACTTTGCATATGACCCCCTAACAAGCTCTTCTTAAAACCCTAGACATGCACTTCCCATGAATCTAGAGCCTAAGCTCTGATACCAACTTTGTAATGACACAAATTATGGGCCAGACCAGCACTAAGATTTGGGCCAGCATAAAGCCCCCGAGGCCCGTAGTAAGCCTTACTACTCCTAAACCCAATATCGGACCTAAAATTCAGGCCCAACATGCATACAAAATAAAATAAATTACTATATTTTTATTCAATCCAATCTAACCCGATAACCATAAGAAATTAAAGCTACCATCATTTACAAACTAGTTAAATATCATTAAAAGTTTTCATTTATTAGTACCAAACTTAAATTAACACAGCCCCTGACAAGAGCAATACTACTGTTAACACATGCGGAGTTTTAGATTATAATTTTAGAAAATATAATACAATTAAGTAACTATTGATAAACCTACGACAAAGGAAGCAGGTTATTTTGAAAAAGAACTCATCTTATAGCTTGGAAAAATAAGGTGAATAGGAGTGAGCGTTCGACTCATAGAGTAATATATTGATTTTAAATATAATTTTTATAGCTATTTAAGTCAAATGCAGCCTTAATAATGGAATGCAGGATATCACCAATTTCACACAAATCAAATCATGTCCATACAAAAGGTAATTTGAAGCACTCACACACCCATGTATTATAATCATACAATACATATATAGAAGCCGATGCCCTATACAGCTCTCTTAATTCCAACCTCTACCAGCGAGATCAGCTAGATTTTCTTTTAATAATCCAAATGCGGGGGTCAACGAGATCAACTCAAAGCTATACTCACCCCAACTTATCATAAAATTGACCGAGCCCTAAGCGAGACTAGCTCAAGCCGATTTGCCTATCCTACCCATATCCAATACCACCATACCACATGTATGCCGATACACGCACATAGCTCTAAATTACCATCAAACAACAACCACAATAATTTCATCACATAAATATGTAGTACAAAGCGTGTCTAGTAATTAACTATATAAATATATGTATAAGTGATGTATGGGCATGCTTGAATATATAATAATAGTGAAAATGTAAATAAAATCAATATCTACTCACCAATAGACCTGGATTCACTGCGGTGGCTGGACAAAGGAGGAAGGCTATCCTGGCTCACCTAAATAATTATGTCATAAATTTTAGTATAATTAACTCAAAACAAACTTGAAAGAGTTAAAAAAAAAACACCCTAATTTATACCGAAAATCCGGCAAAGTTTTCCCTGTACCTAGGACCTACCTAACTTACAAGGTAGCTAAAATCACACTTCTATAATCACAAGTCTCATAATCACATCTCAAACATGCCACATGGCCCCTCCTGGGCCTGCCAAACCAGACAAATCTCAAGCAATTCAATAATTAAGTTATAAGCATTAAAACTGGCATACTGCAAAACTCATCCAAACTAGCTCTAAAAATTTGCCTAGCAGTCCTTAACATTCTACCAATCTTGTCACACCTTACCCTTCTGTAAGGCATAACATGATCCCGTAGAATACCTAATGAACTACAAACTTCACCTACCGATAACTCACTAAGTACCCTACAAGGGATTTTAAAACAATTTTCTTACTTTTATAAGTGGTGAGCATTTTCTAATAGGTATTAAAATTATTTATTCAAAGTTGAAAACTAGTTAAAATTTTTGGCCCATTTTATTTTTCCGTAAATTTTATAAAAATTTCGACAGAGTGCAGTCTGTATTTTGAGAAAACAGTTCTTCAAATATCTGTAAAAAGCACTTCTAATAATTTGTCTCAACAATTTCAACAACTCCATAACAATCCCAACCAATTTCTCAAGTTTCAAAATTCAACAATCATCATTTCTCAATTTCCAAAAATTCAGTAATCATCAAAATACTATCAATCAATTTCATTCAAATTAAAATAAAATATTTCCATTCATATTTCATTGAAGATAAAACAATTTATATACATCATACTAAAAATTTACATTAGGAAAATCCAAACTAAAATTTATTACAAACTTTATACAAACTTTGTACAAGCTGCTCAAGACCAATTTGACATGTCCATACATTTACGTGCATTACATACATCAAAATAAATATTTACAGTCAGGGTATAACTTATACCCAATATAACTTCAAGGTAAGTCGCTCCACAATCCTCAGCAGCTCACTCTGCTACTCCTCTAGTCTTTATATCTGCGACAGCAATAACAGCTATCGCTGAGTACTAGGACTCAGTGGTGCACAACATACTAAAATAATCTTTATGCAGAATTTAAATCACATTTATTCAAAAATTGGACTGAACATGAGAATTAAATACAAAAAATGAATTATGAGATTTTAATCCAAACAAGTTCATTTCGAAGTGTCAAAACCAATTTCATAAAACCCACAGTTATATCATGCCATTCGAAACAAATATAATTTCAATAACCAGAGGCTAAGGAGCAGTCACATCACAAGGCTAGCTAGCTCAAATATATAGATATCCATTCAATTTCTTCTTCTACTGGCACACACCTTAACACTTCAGCCAGAGAAGGAATCAAAATTTGAAACTGATTACCCTCACTAGTCATGCTAGTGAGGTGTTCAAATATATGGTCATGACACTGTGGTTTCAAAACTTATCTTAACAATTTACTAAACATTGTCATTTCAAATATATACAATTAAACTTGCAACAATTCAAAGTAAAAGCATAATACACATTTCATGTACTTTGTAAATGAATTTTAAAGCATGTTGATGTTGTGTACAAACCTTAAGCGAGTCGCCTCTTGGCCTTGACTCGATTCCTCGGCTTCTTTCCTAGGGTTCTTTTCCACTGAAACACACAGTTTCACAGTGTTTCAGTACCATAACTTAGCATAAATCTAAAAATAAATTTAAATTCACTTTTACCTAGCTCTAATGTGCTAAACTCGACGTTCTTTAAAATTTGTGTTTCGGGGTTACAATTCACTACATTATTCAAGTCAATTTGTTGACTTTCTAAGGCTTAATAGGTATGGGAATTCCAACTTCACCCACATACCACATTTTGGTCACTAAATTTGTTGTTTTTGGTTGTTTACTCAAATTCTAAGTCTTTTAGGCAAATTTGCAAATTTTCAGTTTTGGTGTCTTAAGTTACACTGTTCTATTGGTCATTTTTCTGTTAGAATTTGGCAAAACTTCCTGCATAGAAAATGTTCCCTATTGTCTTAACTTTATTCTCCTTTTTGGATCACTCCAATTGGAGTTTCGTAGCTCAAGTTATAGCCATTTGAATCATGGCTACCGGATTGGACTTAACCCAGATTTCTGGGCAAATTCTAGTTTTGGCAGTTTTAGGTCACCGAATTTGGGTGGCCAAATGACTTGGTTAATAGCATAATTTGGGTTTGTTTTCTTCATGAAGGTTTTAGGTCTATATCTCAACTGTCCACTGGTAAAATTTCAGGTCATTTAGACCTGCCTAGCTCAAGTTATGGCTAAATGAACAAATACTGTTCATTTGGACATTTTTGTACAGGTCAGACTGAGAAAATCCGGATTTGGTCAATTTGTTCACTAGGTTTTAGTCACTTTTTGGGCATGATTCCTAAATAAAAATTGTGTCATTTTGCGTCTATTTTCATTCCCAATCAGTCTCATACCAATTGGACTTGTAAATTTTCAATTTTGGTCCCTCAAAGGGACCATGGTCCTGCTGCCTGCAGCATGACCACATTGAATCCGAATTTAAACTCAACTCCAAAACTTCCAACACACTTCATTTGGTCATAAATGACCATTTCTCACCTCAAACTAGGTCAAACACATCATTTCACCATTTCTCTAAATTTTGTCTCCCAAACCCTAGGTCCAAAACCCTAACTTCCATATTTAGCTCATTTGTTGAATTCTAAATACATATTTAGTATTTTTACACTCATTCACACTTAACTAATTCATAATTTGTATCAAAATTATCCATCCTCAAACCTAAACCCTAGCTGCCCAAATTTCTATTTGGTCCACTATGCTTGATTTTATTCACTTATTTGCTAATTCCAAGTGTAACTTAGCTACTTAAACATAAATTCAAAGAGAGAATGAACGAAGAATACCAACCTTGTGCAGAATTTTTCCACCTCTCCAAACTTCTTCTTTCTTTTTCTTTTTGTTGTAAATCTCCTTATCAAGGTCTAGTTACAAGATTTAGTGATGGAGAGTAGGGTTTCTACGGTGGGAATTAGGGTTTCTTCAAGCTCAAAATGAGCTCTAATGGAGATTTTGTGAGGGAGAGGGTGAGAGAGAGAGAGAGGACGACAAGGTTAAAGAAATGGGACTTTTTGCATTTTTTTTTCTTTTTATCAAATTTATCCTCTTGGAAGACCAAATTTATCCAATTTTTAATTTTTAATTATATTAGTATTTATGACATCATCCATGATGTCATGCATGATATCATCTCTTTTCACTTTTTCATTTTCTTTTTATTTTTCTATTTATTTTTCCATTAGGTCTTTAATTTAATTTACGATTCTGAAATTTTCTTTTCTCTGATTTTATTTGACAGTTATGTCAGGAGTCAGCTCTCGGGGTCAATTAACCAAATTGCCCATTGCCTGTTCAATCCGATTTGCAAATAATTCAATATTTCTTCCGCTCTCTAACCTAATTATTTAACTGACTTAACAACCTTTTTTTGTGATTTTCTCTTTTCCACTGTGTTTGTAATAGTCTTAAGGACCACTGTCACACCTTACCCCTCTGTAAGGCATAACATGATCCCGTACAATACCTAATGAACTACCGAACTTCACCTACC
This sequence comes from Hevea brasiliensis, assembly GCF_030052815.1. NCBI lineage: Eukaryota > Viridiplantae > Streptophyta > Magnoliopsida > Malpighiales > Euphorbiaceae > Hevea > Hevea brasiliensis. Next base: position 80,686,045 of record NC_079503.1, read on the forward strand.
GATAACTCATTAGGTACTCTACAAGGGATTTTAAAACAATTTTCTTATTTTTGACAAGTGGTGAGCATTTTCTAGTAAGTACTTAAAACATTTAGTTAAAATTAAAACTAGTTAATATTTTTGGTCCATTTTAGTTTTCCGCAAATTCTATAAAAATTTTGACAGAGTTTCCTCTGTATTTTGAGAAAACCGTTCTTCAAATACCTGTAAAAAGCACTTCTAAAAATTTTTCTCAACCACTACTTCAATTTCATACTCAATCCCAATCAAAATTCTCAACACATTTATCAACTTTCAAATTTCAAATCCACTATCCAACGATCATCAAGATATTAGCAATCCATTTCATTCAAATTAAATAAAATAGTTGTACTCATATTTCATTAGAGACAAAATAATTTATATACATTCTTACAAACTTTACATCAAAAGAAATACAACTAAACTTTATTACAAATTTCATATAAATTTTTGTACAAGCTGCTCAAAACCCATTTACATGTCCATACATTTGTGTGCAATATATACATCAAAAGAAATATTTACAGTTAGGGTATAAATTATACCCGAAGACTTCAAACTGATGACTCCTCACACCTCAACAGCTCAGTCTGCTGCTCCTCTAGTCTCTGTATCTGCGACAGCAATAAAAGCTATCGCTGAGTACTAGGACTCAGTGGTACACAACATACTAAAATAATTTTTATGCAAAATATAAATCACGTTTATTCCAAAAATTTGACTAAACATGAACATTAAACACAAAACATGAATTATGAGGTTTTAATGCAAACCAAGTTCATTTCGAAGTATCAAAACACGTTTCATAAATCCCACAGTTAGATCATGCCATTCGAAACAAATAGAATCTCAATAGCCAGAGGCTAAAGAGAAATCACATCACAAGGCTAGCTAGCTCAAATATATGGATATCCATTCACATCCTCTTCTACTGGCACACCTCAACACTTCTCCAGAGAAGGAATCAAAATTCGAAACTAATTACCCCCACTAATTGTGTTAGTGAGGTGTTCAAATATATGGTCATGATACTGTGGTTTCAAAACTTATCTTAACAATTTGTTAAACATTGTCATTTCAAATATACACAATAACTTCCAACAATTTAAGTCAAAACATCATAACTAATGTCACAAATAAATTCTCAATAATTCAAAGCAAATGTAAAATACATATTTCATTCACTTTATCAACACATTTTAAAGCATAGTGATGTTGTGCACAAACCTCAAGCGAGTCGTCCCTTAGCCTCGACTCGGTTCCTCGGGTTCCTTCCCGATATTCTTTTCAACTGAAACACACAATTTTACAATGTTTCAGTACTAGAACTTAACACAAATCCAAAATAAATTTAGCTTCACATTTACCTAGCTCTAACGTGTTAAATTCGACGTTCTCGAAATTTTGTGTTTCGGGTTACTATTCACTACACTATTCAAGTCAAATAGTTGACTTTCTAAGGCTTAATAGGTATGGGAACTCCAACTTCACTCACATACCACATTTTGGTTATTAAACTTGTTGATTTTGGTCATTTTCTCAAAGCTTAGGTCATTTTGGCAAAATTGCCAATTTTCGGTTTTGGTGCTCCGAAGTTGCACTGTTCCATTGGTCAATCTACTGTTGGAATTTGGCAAAACTTCCTTCATAGAAAATATTTCTTATTGTCTTAAGCGTATTCTCATTTTGGAATCACCCCAATCGGAGTTTTGTAGCTCAAGTTATAGCCAAAATATAATTACTGTTTACGTGCACTATTCATGCTGAGATTTTGGTTCTGGCAGATTTTTGGTCCAATTTTGTTCAGTAATTTGATCAAGTTAAGTTCATAATTTAGTCTAACTTTCTTCATATGAAATGTTCTACTATGTCTTAGGTTTCCATCGGTTCAAGAATCACCTAAATCCGAGTTTCCTAGAGAGAGTTATAGCCCTTCAAACATTACTGCTCAAATAGAATTCTGCAGAATCGCAGGTACAGTAACTCAACTTTGCTCAATAATTTGAATGGGTTAATGGCATAATTTGGGGTGGTGTTCTTCATGAAAGTTTTAGATCTATATCTTATCTAATTGCTGGTAAAATTTTAGGTCAATTTGACTTGTCTAGCTCGAATTATGACCAAATGAATAGTTACTATTCATTTGGTCAGTTTGGTGCAGTGGCAGCCTACTCTCATTTCACTTTGGTCAATTGGTTCACCAAGTTTTAGTCAATTTTTGGCCATGGTTCCTTAATGAAAATTGTGCTATTTTATGTCTACTTTCATCCCCAATTGGTGGTATATCAATTGGACTTGTAAAATTTTCATTTTGGTCCTTCAAAGTTGGTTTGGTCATGCTGCATTTGACCTACGAATTTGGTTTTCATTTTCACAATTTCCACACATCTCTTTTGGTCATTATTGACCATTTTTCATCTCACAATAGACCAAAGTCATCATTTAAGCATTTCTCCAAAATTTGGTTCACAAACCCTAGCATTCAAACCCTAACTCATACATTTCATGTAATTAACTACATCTAATGGTTTTAATGCTAATCAATCAACTAAGTAAGGTTCCTAAACTCATTCAAAACCCTCAAGCCATACAAAATCATACTCCCTCTAAGCTGGACGAAATTTCAGCAATGGTCCTTCCCCATATTTGTTTCATTTAATCAAGTTCTAAGCTCACTTCAATACCTAAACATGCATTTGAAGTAGAAAATTGAAAGTTAGCACACTAACCTTTCTTAAATCCTCCAAACCCTATCTTTAACTCCTCTTTCTTCTTGTAATCCTTGTGCTTAAGTTGAGATTGCAAGTTCTAACAAGGTTTTTAGGGGATTTATGAAGATTAAGTGGAGCAAATTAAGCTTAAGTGTAAGCTTAATGGAAGAAACTTTCATGGAGAAGAGAGGGAGAAGGTGGGGCGGCACAACAAGGAAGAAGAAGACTTTTTCTAATTTTTTTTTTGTTTCCTTTAATCTTATCCCTTTTTGAAGACCAAAATTCCCAAATTAATAAAATAATTTAATTAATCTTTTGTGACATCATTCATGATGTCATCACCTTTGACTTTTCTAACTTCTTTCTTTTTTTTTTCTTTTTTCTATTTATTTTTTTCTATTAGTTCTTTAATTTAATCTCGATTCCAAAATTTTCTTTTCTCCGTTTTTATTTGACAGTTAGGTCAGGAGTCAGCTCTCGGGGTCAATTGACCAAATTGCCCCTCGTCGGTTCATCCCGGTTTGTAAATAATCCAATATTTCTTCCGGCTCCCTGACCTAATTATTTGACTGGCTTAACAGTTCTTTTTCGTGATTTTCTCTTTTCCACTGTGTTCATAAGGGTCCTAAGGACCGCGGCGTCATATTTTACGGTTCGAAGTTTGAGTTTAAAATGACTTCGCAGTCATTCCCGAGGAGGTCACTCATCGCTGTGACTCTTGGCTCGTTTAACTTCTTCTATTCTGTTTTTCTTATTTATAGTTAACTAATTAAACATTACTAATTATTTGTGTTTATGGCTTCTCAAGTTGTCTTAAGTGTGGTTCTAATCCCCTTAATTGTCCGGACTGACACCGGTCACCGGAATAGTGAAATATACCAGGCTATACAAATAGGGGTGTTACAACCACGGCGTCACATTTTACGGTTCAAAATTTAAGTTTAAATCGACTTCGCAGTCCTTCCTGAGAAAGTCACCCCTCGCTGTGACTCTCGGCTCGTTTAACTTCTTATGTTCTGTTTTTCTTATTTATACTTAACTAATTGACAATTACTAATTATTTGTGTTCAGGGCTTATCTAGTTGTCTTAAGTGTTGTTCTAATCCCCTTAATTGTCCGGACTGACTCCGATCACCGGAACAGCGAAATATACCAGGTTATGCAAATAGGGGTGTTATAATTCTCCCCCTTTAAAATAAATTTCGTCTCGAAATTTTACTTGGTATCAATCTCTGAACAGCTACGGGTGCTGCCTCCTCATGTCCTCCTCTCGTTCCCAAGTAGCCTCCTGGCCCGAATGATGGTTTCACAGCACTTTCACCAATGGTATCTGCTTGTTCCGTAGCTACTTCACCTCATAAGCCAGAATCTCTATGGGTTTTTCTTCATATGTGAGGTCTGGATTCCCTTCAATTTCTTCTATTGGTAGTACATGAGATGGGTCTGATCGATACCTCCTCAACATAGACACATGGAAGACATTATGTATCTTCTCCAACTCTGGAGGTAGTGCCAAACGGTATGCCAAAGGACTCACTCTTTCCAGAACCTCATATGGCCCAATGAAACGAGGACTTAGTTTCCCCTTTCTGCCGAATCTCATAATTCTCTTCCAAGGAGAAACCTTGAGGAATACTTTCTCACCCACTACATACTCAATATCCCTTCTCTTCAGATCAATGTAGGACTTCTGATGGTCGGATGCAGTCTTAAGTCGATCTCTGATCAACCTGATCTTCTCCTCGGTCTGCTAAATAATTTTGGGCCCAATCAACTTCCTTTCACCTACCTCATCCCAACATAGGGGAGTTCTGCATTTTTTGCCATACAAAGCTTCATATGGAGGCATCCCAATGCTTGATTGGTAGCTGTTGTTGTAAGCAAACTCAATCAAAGGCAAGTGTGTATCCCAACTGCCCTCAAATTCAATCACACAAGCCCATAGCATGTCCTCCAAGATCTGAATTACCCTCTCAGACTGGCCATCTGTCTGTGGGTGGAATGTAGTACTGAAGTTCAATCTAGTTCCTAGGGCTCTCTGAAGACTACCCCAAAATCTAGAAGTGAACCTTGGATCTCTGTCTGACACAATGAATACTGGCACTCCATGTAGTCTCACAATTTCATCAATGTACAACCTGGCCAATCTTTCTAAACTGTAGTCCATCCAAACTGGCAGAAAATGAGCAGACTTGGTTAGTCTGTCAACAATGACCCATACTGCATCATGACTCTTCTTTGTCCTTGGAAGTCCCATCACAAAATTCATCGTTATTCTCTCCTATTTCCATTCTGGTACTGGTAGTGGATGTAACAACCCAGCGGGTACTTGATGCTCTGCCTTTACTTGCTGACAAGTTAGGCATTTGAAAACAAACTCTGCCACATCTCTTTTCATACCCATCCACCAGTAATGCTCCTTTAGCCCTCTATACATTTTTGTGCCACCAGGGTGCATGGCAAAAGGAGACTTATGTGCTTCCTTCAAAATGATCTTTCTCAAGTCAACATCATTAGGAACACATATTCTATCCTAGTGTAGTAGTAGACCATCATCTCTGATTGAGAATTCTGGTTTCTTGCCCTACCGGACTTCTTCTAATAATTTCTGGTACCTTTCATCATTCTGAGCAGCCATTCTGATCTGATCAATTAACACTGGCTGTACATGCCATGCAACTGCTGTCTCCCCCTTATCATTAATCTCTAAGCTGGAATGTAATGATCTCAACTCATGTACCATAGACAAAGGAGTAACCCGTAGACTTACCATAGTCTTGCGACTTAAGGAGTCAGCCACAACATTAGCTTTCCCTGGCTGATAGTCTATCAGACAATCATAGTGTTTTATCAACTCTAACCATCTCCTCTGTCTCAAATTCAACTCCTTCTGAGTGCCCAAATACTTCAAACTCTTATGATCTGTATAGATGTAACACTTTTCTCCATATAAATAGTATCTTCAGATCTTAAGAGCAAACACAATAGCTACAAGCTCCAAATCATGTGTCGGATAATTCCTCTCATGCGGTTTTAGCTGGCGTGATGCATAGGCAATGACATTTCGATCTTGCATCAACACACAACCTAACCCATTGTGAGAAGCATCACTATAAACTGTATATTCTTTACCTGGTGTAGGTAAAGTCAGGACTGGAGCCTCAGTTAAATATTTCTTCAATTCATCAAAACTCTGTTGGCATTTATCTGTCCACTGAAATTTTACATCTTTTCTAAGCAGCTTGGTCAGTGGAGATGCCAACATGGAGAATTCCTTCACAAATCTACGATAGTATCCAGCTAAACCCATAAAACTGTGAATCTCTGTGATATTTATGGGTGGCCTCCAATTAAGGACAGCTTCAATCTTACTTAGATCTACCTTGATGCCCTCTTCTGATACTACATGCCCCAAGAAAGATATTTCTTTTAGCCAAAATTCACATTTTGATAATTTGGCGTATAGCTGTTTCTCCCTCAAAGTCTGCAGTACAATCTGCAGATGTCTATCATGCTCTTCTGCACTCCTTGAATAGACCAATATATCATATATGAATACCACAACAAACTGGTCGAGGTATGGTCTGAAGATAGTGTTCATCAGATCCATAAAAGCAGCCGGAGTATTAGTTAACCCGAATGGCATAACCAAGAACTCATAATGGCTATAGCGGGTTCTAAAGGCAGTTTTAGCAATACTCTGCTCTTGTACTTTCAGCTGATAATAACCTGATCTCAGGTCAATTTTGGAGAACACAGCTGCACCCCTCAACTGATCAAATAAGTCATCAATGCGGGGCAATGGATATCTATTCTTTATTGTCACCTTATTCAACTGTCGATAATCAATACACAAGCGGAGAGTGCCATCCTTCTTCTTTACAAAATACACTGGCGCTCCCCAAGGTGACACACTAGGGCGGATAAAGCCCTTGTCAAGCAGCTCTTGCAACTGCACTTTCAACTCTTTCAATTCTGCAGGTGCCATTCTATATGGCGTAATAGAGATTGGGTCCACACCAGGCATAACATCAATCTCAAACTGCACCTTTCTTTCTGGAGGTAATCCTGGCAATTCATCAGGAAACACATCCGGAAAGTTACATACAGTAGGGATGTCCCTCAGTGCTGGACTCCCCACTTGGGTGTCTATCACATGTGTCAAATATGCTTCACACCCCTTTCTGATCATCCTTCTGGCTAGTGCAACCGAAATGATGTTTGATGGCAGTAAATGCCTCTCCCCATGTATTACCACATCACTGTACAAAGGGAGACCAAAAGTTACTGTCTTCAGTCTACAGTCAATCATGGTGTGATGCCTGGCTAACCAATCCATGCCCAAGATAATATCATAATCTCTGAAGGGCATTTCAATCAAATCTGACAAAAAATCATGTCCTTGGATCACCAAAGGACAGTCTCTATAGATTCTGTTGACTCGGACCTCTTGGCCTTTATGGACTAGTTACTAGCACTTCAAAACCCATTTGGACACATAGAACAGCAAGTGAACTGACAATGCTGGCACTAACATATGAGTGGGTTGAACCCGGATCAAATAACGCAAATACTTCTTGATCAGAGATAGAGAATGTACCAGCTACCGCATCGGAAGTCTCAGTCTCTTCTCGCTATCTCATCGTGTAGACTCTGGCTGAACCACTTCCTTGCGCTGACTGACCAACAGTTCCCTGACTGTCAGAAGCAGTGTCTCTACCTCTGCCTCTTCCTCTGCCAATTGATTGTGAACCTCTGGGAGCAAGACTCTGAATAGATCTTTCGGCAGTAGTAGGAGCTGGACCATATTTAGGAGCACTAGTGCAGTCTTTAGCTAAATGGCCTTACCTTCACAGTTAAAGCAGGCACCCGTAGCCTAATAGCATTCTCCCCCATGAATCTTGCCACAAGTCTCACAGGGGTGGGCAGGATATGAACCCCTGCTCGACTGCTGACCAGACCTAGGGGGTCTCTGTCCAGAGAATCGGCCCCTTCCAAATCTTCCACCTCGACCTCTGCTAGGTCCACCAAATTTCTTTCTTTTCCCAGAAGTACCATCAGAACTTGGCTCTATTGACTTTTCTCCCTTGTCTTTCTCTGATTTCTCAACTTTTTCTGATTTTTCTTTTGTTGGGGTCACTTCTGATTCAATCCTTTCTGGCTCAAGTGCTTGAGACATGAGTTCTGAAAAATTGCTATGTCTAAATCCCACTACTTGCATTCTCAAACTGGGCTTCAAACTAGTCTCAAATCTCTTGCACCGTTCCTTGCTAGTAGAAAGGAGACTCCCAGCATAGTGGCTTAAGTGGGAGAACTCCCTCTCATATTCTGCCACTTATTTACTCCCTTGCATCAGACTCAGAAATTCTTGCAACTTTTGATCCACATATGCATCTGGGACGTATTTTTGTCTGAATTCTCTGATGAAGTCATCCCAAGTCAATACTGGTGGTTCAGCTAAGCTGTGGGGGGTGGTTTTCCATCAATCATACACATCCCCTTACAGTAGTAACACAAAATATTCAAACTTCAGTTCATCTTGATAGTGCAGCTTCTTAAATACTCTATCCATCCTTTCAAGCCATTGCTCTGCCTCTAAAGGGTCCACTGTACCCTTAAATTCTGTAGCCCCATACTTCAATAATTTATCATACTGTCTGGCTGGAGGCAGTGATTGTACCACAGGTGTTTGGGGTGGGGCTTGAGCAGGCATACCCCCAGCCATTTATTGAAACATCGCAGCCATCTGCTGTGCAAACTGTATAGGAAACTGCGGCATTTGTGAGGCTGGTGCTACTGATCCACTGACGTTTTGTAGAGCTGGGGCTTCCCCTTGTGCCTCAGCTTCAACAGATGCTCGACTGAGTGATCCTCTTCTTCCATTTCAGTATGAAATTAGGGTATTTCCTGAATAAATAACACAAGGAGATTTGCCTCCGTTAGTTTATATTTATGATGTAATGCACTGTATGTAACAAATATGGACATTGAGCAGTTGTACTTAACAAAGAAAAGACACAAATTCATAAGTTAAAACATACTTCAAAAATTTTGCTCTGATACTACTAAAACATGTCACACCTTACCCCTCTGTAAGGCATAACATGATCCCATAGAATACCTAATGAACTATCGAACTTCACCTACCGATAACTCACTAAGTACCCTACAAGGGATTTTAAAACAATTTTCTTACTTTTATAAGTGGTGAGCATTTTCTAATAGGTATTAAAATTATTTATTCAAAGTTGAAAACTAGTTAAAATTTTTTGCCCATTTTATTTTTTCGTAAATTTTATAAAAATTTCGGCAGAGTGCTGTCTGTATTTTGAGAAAACAGTTCTTCAAATACCTGTAAAAAGCACTTCTAATAATTTGTCTCAACAATTTCAACAACTCCACAATAATCCCAACCAATTTCTCAAGTTTCAAAATTCAACAATCATCATTTCTCAATTTCCTAAAATTCAGTAATCATCAAAAATACTATCAATCAATTTCATTCAAATTAAAATAAAATATTTCCATTCATATTTCATTGAAGATAAAACAATTTATATACATCATACTAAAAATTTACATTAGGAAAATCCAAACTAAAATTTATAACAAACTTTATACAAACTTTGTATAAGCTGCTCAAGACCAATTTTACATGTCCATACATTTACGTGCATTACATACATCAAAATAAATATTTACAGTCAGGGTATAACTTATACCCGATATAACTTCAAGGTAAGTCGCTCCACAATCCTCAGCAGCTCACTCTACTGCTCCTCTAGTCTCTATATCTCACAAAGAATAATGCCTATCACGAGTACTAGGACTCAGTGGTGCACAACATACTGAAATAATCTTTATGCAAAATTTAAATCACATTTATTCAAAAATTGGACTAAATATGAGAATTAAATACAAAACATGAATTATGAGATTTTAATCCAAACAAGTTCATTTCGAAGTGTCAAAACTAATTTCATAAAACCCACAGTTATATCATGCCATTCGAAATAAATATAATTTCAATAGCCAGAGGCTAAGGAGAAGTCACACCATAAGGCTAGCTAGCTCAAATATATGGATATCCATTCAATTTCTTCTTCTACGGGCACACACCTCAACACTTCAGCCAGAGAAGGAATCAAAATTTGAAACTGATTACCCTCACTAGTCATGCTAGTGAGGTGTTCAAATATATGGTCATGACACTGTGGTTTCAAAACTTATCTTAACAATTTACTAAACATTGCCATTTCAAATATACACAATTAAACTTGCAACAATTCAAAGTAAAAGCATAATACACATTTCATGTACTTTGTAAATGAATTTTAAAGCATGTTAATGTTGTGCACAAACCTTAAGCGAGTCGCCTCTTGGCCTTGACTCGATTCCTCGGCTTCTTTCCCATGGTTCTTTTCCACTGAAACACACAGTTTCACAGTGTTTCAATATCATAACTTAGCATAAATCTAAAAATAAATTTAAATTCACTTTTACCTAGCTCTAATGTGCTAAACTCGACGTTCTTTAAAATTTGTGTTTTGGGGTTACTATTCACTATACTATTCAAGTCAATTTATTGACTTTCTAAGGCTTAATAGGTATGGGAATTCTAAATTCACCCACATACTACATTTTGGTCACTAAATTTGTTGGTTTTGGTTGTTTACTCAAATTCTAAGTCTTTTAGGCAAATTTGCAAATTTTCAGTTTTAGTGTCTTAAGTTGCACTGTTCCATTGGTCATTTTTCTGTTAGAATTTGGCAAAACTTCCTTCATAGAAAATGTTCCCTATTGTCTTAACTTTATTCTCCTTTTTGGATCACTCCAATTGGAGTTTTGTAGCTCAAGTTATAGCCATTTGAATCATGGCTGCCGGATTGGACTTAACCCAGATTTCTGGGCAAATTCTGGTTCTGACAGTTTTAGGTCACCAAATTTGGGTGGCCAAATGACTTGGTTAATAGCATAATTTGGGTTTATTTTCTTCATGAAGGTTTTAGGTCTATATCTCAACTGTCCATTGGTAAAATTTCAGGTCATTTAGACCTGCCTAGCTGAAGTTATAGCTAAATAAATAAACACTGTTCATTTGGTCATTTTTGTACAGGTCAGACTGAGAAAATCCAGATTTGGTCAATTTGTTCACTAGGTTTTAGTCACTTTTTAGGCATGATTCCTAAATGAAAATTGTGTCATTTTGTGTCTATTTTCATTCCCAATTGGTCTCATACCAATTGGACTTGTAAATTTTCAGTTTTGGCCCCTCAAAGGGACCTTGGTTCTGCTGCCTGCAGCATGACCACATTGAATCCGAATTTAAACTCAACTCCAAAACTTCCAACACACTTCATTTGGTCACAAATGACCATTTCTCACCTCAAACTAGGTCAAACACATCATTTCACCATTTCTCCAAATTTTGTCTCCCAAACCCTAGGTCCAAAACCCTAACTTCCATGTTTAGCTTATTTGTTGAATTCTAAATACATATTTAGTATTTATACACTCATTCACACTTAACTAATTCATAATTTGTATCAAAATTATCCATCCTCAAACCTAAACCCTAGCTGCCCAAATTTCTATTTGGTCCACCATGCTTGATTTTATTCACTTATTTGTTAATTCCAAGTGTAACTTAGCTACTTAAACATAAATTCAAAGAGAGAATGAAGGGAGAATGAAGGAAGAATACCAACCTTGTGCAGAATTTTTCCACCTCTCCAAACTTCTTCTTTCTTTTTCTTTTTGTTGTAAATCTCCTTATCAAGGTCTAGTTACAAGATTTAGTGATGGAGAGTAGGGTTTCTATGGTAGGAATTAGGGTTTCTTCAAGCTCAAAATGAGCTTTAATAGAGATTTTGTGAGGGAGAGGGTGAGAGAGGGAGAGGACATCAAGGTTAAAGAAATGGGACTTTTTGCATTTTTTTTTTCTTTTTATCAAATTTATCCTCTTAGAAGACCAAATTTATCCAATTTTTAATTTTTAATTATATTAGTATTCATGACATCATGCATGATGTCATGCATGATGTCATCTCTTTTCACTTTTTCATTTTCTTTTTATTTTTCTATTTATTTTTCTATTAGTTCTTTAATTTAATTTTCGATTCTGAAATTTTTTTTTCTCTAATTTTATGTGATAGTTAGGTCAGGAGTCAGCTCTCATTGTCAATAGACCAAATTGCCCCTTGCCGGTTCAATCCGGTTTGTAAATAATTCAATATTTCTTCCGACTCTCTAACCTAATTATTTGACTGGCTTAACAACCTTTTTTCGTGATTTTCTCTTTTCCACTATGTTTGTAATAGTCTTAAGGACAGCGGCGTCACATTTTACGATTCGAAATTTGAGTTTAAATCGACTTCGTAGTCCTTCCCGAGAAGGTCACCACTCGTTGTGACTCTCGGCTCGTTTAACTTCTTATGTTCTGTTTTTCTTATTTATACTTAACTAATTGACAATTACTAATTATTTGTGTTCAGGGCTTATCTAGTTATCTTAAGTGTGGTTCTAATCCTCTTAATTGTCCGGACCGACTCCGGTCACCGGAACAGTGAAATATACCAGGCTATGCAAATAGGGGTGTTACAAATCTATTGCAAAATGAAATATAATTTCATAACTACCCACAAATATTTTATAAATTTTTATTCCTAATCTGGTACTAGGCAAATAAGGAAATTTGGAGTTTGGGTTTATCTTTGCCAATTCTAACACTTGGAACGTGTCCGAGGCATCTAAAAATGGTGGTGGGGACTGTAATTTTGACCCGTTTCTAAAGCAGCTTTGGCAGCTTATCAGCCTGGCCTAAAAATGCAAATTTGAGCACTGATAAAATTTTCACAAAATGAAAGTACCTACGCGAAGCCCATATCATAGGGGTTAGTATATAATTTGTATGGAATTTATTAAGCTCATTTAAGGCTCGAAAAAATAATGTAAAATCCATGGGACTCACTGGACAAATGGTGTCAAAAAATTTTGAAATTTATATTGTTGCAAGGCTCTCATCTAATGGAGCGTGTTGGTGGTCTCGGATTGTTAATCCAACAGTCAGATTACTGGAAAAGTGGCCAGAAAGCGGTAAAACCCATATGATTTTCTCTCAACTTTCCCTAGCCAGATCTTCTTTCTCCAGCCACCTTTGGAGGCTAAGCTAGTCGGATCTTGAAGCTTGTTGTGCCAAGAGTTGAACGAGCTTTGCCTTGTCAAAAACAACCACCAAACGGCGTCGGGAGGAGGCTTGGAAATGGCTACCTTGCACACGCCTCCTCTCTCTCTATTCTTTCCTGCGACTGTGGGAGTCGTTGCTAGCATCCATGGTTGCTGGGGGATGGCCAGTCGATCTTTGAAATTTCTTTGGGGCGGTGATCTCTTGGTCGATGATGGGTAGCTTGGGTAGTGGCCAAAAATTAAAGGAGAATAAGGGGAGGAAGAGAAGTCGAGGAGAGAGAAGAAGAGATTTGGGGGGGGGGGGGGGGAACTTACACGTGAAAAATCTGTTCTTTTTTTTTAACTATTAATTATACATTTAGTCGTCAAACTTTTTGGGTTTTTTCTAATAAGTCCAAAAATATTTTTTCAATTTGGGTCGCAAATGTAAATGTAAATTTGAGTATAATAATAATAATAACAACAATCAAATTTATAACAATTTAATTAAACCTTAAAACCAAGGTTGAAAATAATGAAATAATATATTTGATAAATAGATTTAACATTAATTTATAAAATCACGCTTTAATTAAAATTGGACTATTAAACAATTGTAAAATATGTTTAGGAATAACATGAAAATATATAAATGAAAGTTTTACAAGTATTATAAATTAGCTAGATAATATAATATTAAAATAATAATTGAATACTGTATAAAAATGTAAAAGTTGTATTTTAAAAATTCAGGTTATTGCAATTCGATCAAGAATTTGATGAGAAACAAACAAAAATTGGAAAAAAAAAAAGATCTTAGAAAAATGAATATTACTCTGATACCATAACAAGAATTGAGGAATTAAAAAAATGAGCTTCTCATTCCCATTTAAAAATCTATTGAGTCTTTATATAAAGCTAAAGTTAATTCCAGAATCACATTACTAATTTGAAATTGTCTATTAGTACGACACAATTAGGTTACAATAACAATTGTAAACAAAGTTAAATTGGCTAAACTAAGACCCCTTTATGCATTCAAACTTAAAAGGGAATTTTTTTTTTGCCTGATTAAAAGGAAAATATATTTCAATTGGAATGACATTTAAGAAATATAAATTTGACATTAAAATAAACCAAATTTTTAGCAAAATGCAGCACATATGAATTAATGTTACTATACAACTATCATCAAAAAAGTCTTTCAACATGAAAATAATCTAAAAAGTACACAGTACTTTCCAAAATAAAAACAAAAACCAAATAGTAAATAGTAAATCAACATTCAAATTAGCTCCACTCCATTTCGCTACACTTAAACAAAGAACTTAGTTCCTTCTTGATCAATCTTTTGGAAAGTAATAAAATCTCCCTTCTCAACACCAGCAAATTTAACAAATTTGAACCAACTCACAGTAATTTTGGTCACGGTAGACACAAAGGTTATGCATCCATTTTGACTCTCATGAACTGTATACTCAACCTTAAATGCCATTGAAAAGCAATTTCTCCACAAGGTACTGCTTTTGCTTTCGCCTCCAAACATGTGACAAGCCTCATGTTTAGGTAGATGCTGCACAATTCAAAACAAAATACACATCAAATAAAAATAAAAGATTATATCCCTTATCATTTAAAATCAAGTTACTATTCAGCATGTCAATAGTTGTATAATCCCTTTTGATATTACCAATACATATTTCCAAGACCCACAGCATGAGATCGACATCAAAGGTTTTAACTGCATTAACATTACAGATTAAGATTCAATTACATGGACATTTTCACATTATAAATAGAAAAAAGAATATTGAAAATTTGATAAAAATTTACTTGGATACACAATCTCGTTTCTAGTTTTGTTGTAAATGTTGACCATGAACTTGTTTAGTGATTTATATTCAAAAGAAAATTTGAAGCCAACTTCAACATTGTAAAATTTGAAGAGATCTTCTAATCCATTCCTCATTATGCTTTCACCTAACCCTTGAAAGACAATCACATCCCAAAGTTCACGTGTAAGCATCATAAGTTGCAAATTTGCTCGGTAATGTTGAGGCACATTTCGAATTAATACATTTGAAATACTCTGCATCATAATCAAATAATTGTGAAATTTAATAGCCATGTTGTACTAGGAGAAGTGTGGATATAAGGTTTAATATTTTAAAAAAAAAAGTTTACCATAACATTGTACAACATATCAGCTCTGATATTAGCGTCCAAAATGATGAAGCCATCTTTAACCCTTGTTTTCTTCTTTACCGATCTAAGGTTATTATCTCTTTATTGAGTTTGATTAAAAAATAGTGAAGGAAGAAGATGTACAATGATCTTCTTTATGGCGTCCCTTAAACCATTAGGCTCCAAAGTATTAATTGTTAGAAACATGCAACTAGAGTAAATGATCCTTGGGATAATAATTCCCTGACTTGAGATTTCACGTTGGAAACATAACAAGCATGCTAAAGTTCCTTTTTGCTTATTGGTTAGATTATTGGCTATGTTATAGTGAGCCATGGTTATTATGTTTACACATTCTACAAGGCTTATCTTATCCCCAACAAGTAGTGGCAGCCAACATGTAACCACCCTAATATTGGATTGCTTGTGTCATTGGTGTTTACCATTTATACACTTTGGTTTGTTCTCAAACATGCTACCCCTTCATTTGATCTCTTCTTGTTTATAACCCAAAATTATATTCGCCCACTTAATGCCCAAACTTATATCTCTCCATTTAATACCTGAAATTATACTCCTAATTTGACTATGTTCTATTTTTAATTACAATAATATATTGCATGATTATATAAGACTTTGATCATCTTCACATGATTAAATATAATTCTACCAAATTGAAATGCCTTATTAGTTAAATTCGAAAAAAAATGCATGATTATCTCTCTTTTTTTATCAAATTACATATTATGTGATGATATTATAGTAACAGTGAAGCCATACGATTATTTGCTTGAAATTAGAGCAATAGTCTTAAAATTATATAATTAGGGTTCAATATGATTAAATTGAAGAATAAATTAATTGATGTAAGTAACTAGAAGCATCTAATCTCAATTAGAATATACAAGTATGCTCCAAGCAATTTTATCAATTAATTAAGGAAGATCAATTTTATCAATTGTTCAATTATATCATAAATAAATTAAATATGATCAATTAAATAGTCAATCAAGATTGCTTCAATCAATTAAATCAAAAATCAATTAAATATGATCAGTTACATCATAATTATTTATTAATTAGTCAAGTCACTATTAATCAATTAGATCATAAAATAAGTATTAATTAATTAGATCATAAATCAAGTAAGTATGATCAATTAAATCATAATCAATTATGCTTCGATCAATTAGATAAAAAATAAAGTATGCTTCAATTGATTAGATCATAATTGATTATGCATTGATTGATCAGATAAAAAATAAAGTATGCTTGATTGATTAGATAATAATAAAGTATGCTTCGATGAATTAGATCATAATCAAGTATGTTTTGATCAATTAGATCATATTCAAGTTTGATTCGATCAATTGATCATAACCAATTACCTAATCAGGCATATCAAATACTATTAATAATTAGATAAATTAATCAAGTATACTAAAATTAATTAGATCATAAATGAAGTAACTATAATTAATTACATCATAGCAGAATAAATTAGATCATAACCAATAAGATCAATTAATCAATCATATCAAAATCAATTAGATCATTAATCTTCTATGGCTATGATCAATTAGATCATAATTTAACTGTCTATGATAAATTATATCATAGAATTAATTGAATTAATGTAACACACGTCCGTGAATTGACTTAATTGATTTAGCTATCACACTGAACGCTTACATGCATATATTTACGAACTTAACACGTAATTATAATGGATGAAGAGATTTAGGGGATTTGTAAAGAAGAAGAATGAATTATTATGTTGTTTGATAATAGTGGTATGTAGGTGATATATGACTAGATAACAAATATCATAGGTAATAGGTCAATAGGTTTTCAAACCCTATCTTATGTTTCATTAGGTGTGAGTTTCAAGTTCCCAAGGTAATATGATAACATTTCACCATCTCCAAAACAATTTACACTCTTCCTCTCCTCTTCTATGATGCCAAATGAATGGTGTATACACATCCATTTGGTCTTTTTTTTTATTATTTTTAATGTAACCTGAAACGCAAATATCCAATTAGAGAATAATTAAATGATGTAAGTAAGTATAAGCACTAATCTCAATTAGAACATACTAGCAAGCTGCAAGTAATTTTATCAATTTATTAAGCAAAAAATGACTTAATTATATCATAAATCAAGTTGTTAGAATCCAAGTCCAATTGAAATTAGGAAGTATAATTAGTTTAGGAAGTTTAGTAGAATTTAAATTATGAAGTTTAATAATTAGAGTCCTAAAAGGACTAGATTTTAGTGGCCTATATACATGAATAGTTGGTTAGCCATTATATGGAATGTATTATAGAGAGCCCATAAAGTGGAAAGGTATGTTAAATTCTGTGAGTTTTGTTTAAGTGATTTTGAGGGTGAGAAAAATAATTAGTAGTTGTAATTATTTTTCCTTAATAGTAGATTTGTTAGTGGAGTAGGCTTACATCGAACCACCTTAAATTTTGTGTTCTTTATTTTATGTAGGTGTAGTTTTTCACAACACAAGAAAATATGATCAATAAGATTAGAGTAGAATCAACTATGTTCAATTAGTTAGATAATAATCAAGACTACATCAATTCTACCAATATAATAATTAAAATTGCTTTGTTTGATTAGATAAAATCAAGTATGCTTCGGTCGATTAGATCTCAATCAAGTCAGCTTTGATCAATTAGATCTTAATCAAGTCATCTTTAATCAATTTGATCATAACCAATTACCTAATCTCAGTTAGAACATACAAGCATGCTACAAGCTATTTGATCAATTAGATTAATTAATCAATTAACTATGATCAATCGGATAGTTAATCAAGATTGCTTCGATCAATTAAATCATAATCATTAACTATCATTGGCTACATAATAATTAATTAGATCATAATTAATTAAATCATAAATTAAATATCTATGATAAATTAGATCATAAATCAATTGAATGAATGTAAATAAATGTATATAGATTAACTTAATCGACTTAGCCATCACAGTGAATGACATTTCATGTTTATAGTTAGGAACTTTGCACATAAGTATGATGGATATATTGAAGATAGAAGATTTGTAAGCATGATTTGTAAAGAAGAAGAAGGAAGTGTTAAGTTGTTTGATCATAAGTCAATAGCGGTATCTAGGTGTGATAAGTCTATTAAAAGTGGGTTGTTTTATCATAGGTCAATAGGCCTTCAAAGAATATCTTATGTTCAATTGGGCATAGCAACCTTTTGTTGCATCCTTATAATTATGTTGTACTACGTTTATATACAAAAAATTATAGCCCAAAAATTAGATCCATCCTTTTTTTTTTAAATTAATTTACAAAAACATACATATCCATTTGATTAATTTCTTTTAATGCAACCATAAAATTCTAATCTCCAATTTAAAGAATAACTTAATTGATGTAAGATCAATTAGCATAGTTTAATTTAATCATAACCAATTACCTAATCTCAGTTGCAACATACAAGCATGCTACAATAATTTGATTAATTAGATCAATTAATTAAGGAAAATTGACTGAAGTAGATCATAAATCAATTACACTATGATTAACTAGGTAGTAAATCAAGATTGCTTCAATCAATTATACCTAATTTCAATTAGAAAATAAAAGTAATGAACCCATAGTCAAGCATATCAAGTCACTATTATTTCTGTAATAGGGTCAATTATGATGAAATTATAAAATTTGGGTTATAAACTAATCAAATTGTGCTTATACTCAAGTCACTATGAAGCCATAAATAAGTAATTAACCCATAGTCACATTATTATATAAATTGAGATTTATGAAACAATTTATATCATACATAAAAAAAAATAATTGCAAAAAATGGGCTTACAAAGAAGAACTTGCGTTGGATTGGTTAGGCAAGGTAAATCAAGGAACGTATTTCATGTTGTTGGAAAGAGAGCAAATTAAGAATAAAGAATGGCATAAAGGGTTGTTATTTGGGTGTGATATGATTAGAGATCAAAAATAAAAACTGGTGTAGAAGGTGCTTTCATATTTGATCATAGGTCAATAGGGTTTTAAAAGCCTACAAATACGGCTATTGGGTGTAATTATCAAGTTCCCAAAGTAATTGATAACATTTTACCATCCCTAAAAAAATTTACGATCTTCCTCATCCTATTGCATGAAGCTTTTATGTTTGCTTTATGGTTTAAACCATCTTAAAGACTTAAGTAATATCTAATCATCATATATTTGGCTTTTTAAAAAAAAAAGAAAAATTGTACACAATAATCTCCACCCAATGGCCTATTAATAGGTACAAATTTCCTTTATTATTTGCTCATCAAAGATTAAAAGTGATTATCATTCCTTGGCAATGGAAAGAACACCTCAAAAAAAATTGAAGTTTTCAAGCTCTCTCCCTGCATCTCCAGCTGCTTTGGAGTCAATATACTCCCACGAGAATGAGAAGTGTGTGACCATGAAAAGTGAAGTTAAGGAGTTGTTTATGAGGTTGATTAAGGCAAGGGATATGGAGTATGTCCATTCTATCTTGCTTGATGAGACACCCTTGCTCACATTGCATGATAAGTTTACAGAACCATTTGATTTTAACAAGGAAAAAGAGAGTTCAAAAAACACAATTTTCATTATTTTAGATTCTAAGGAAACTTTCAAGAATTGATGATGCTATGATGGAACGTAATGATATTGCTACTTTTTATGATCTTGCAACTTTTTGTTATATTTTCATGTCACTCTGTGCCTATTTAGTTTTCAAAATGTAACCTTTTATTTGGTTACTTAATGCATGTTATTGTTTTTAAGATTTAGAATTTTCCATCCATTTTTTTTTTAAATGTCATTGTAGCTTTTTCCTTTTTTGTCATAAATCACATAATTGTTGAAAGAGTAATAAAAATACAAGAAAAAAATGGATTAAAATTATGATAGAGGAAATGAAAAAAAGAAAGTAAAAATAAAAACCACATACTATACTAAATAAGTGAGTGAAACCCCAATTATTTTGCATGTAATCTTGTTTGCACATTTGTGAATTTACTTAGCCATATCTTATATTAATTCATTTTAAAACATAAAAGAACTTTTAGTTCTTAACCTAAAACCACCGCATATCAGCGTTAGGTAATTTCCACACCTTCAGTTCCCGACCGTAAAGCATCTCAACACTAAAAAACCTTGCAATTCCCATCCTGAAACAATTGCAATATGTTGAACACTGCCATACCTTTGGTTATCATCTAAGCATCAAATCTCCATTTAGTTCTCACATTAGGTAAAATCTCTCTCTCTCTCTCTCTCTCTCTCTCTCTCTCTCTCTCTATATATATATATATATATATTGTGAAACACATTAAGGTTTTTCTCACTAGCCGACATTGTGATTGAAGGACAAGCAAATTATTTTTGTGTTTGGCCATCATTCTTAGACACTTATTATTATCATTTGTGAGCAAGGTAAAATTCTTTCTTTGTTTTGATTGTAAACACTGGTGCTTAATTTAGTTCTTTGGTCTCCATTCTTTATTTGAGATGTTGTATAAAATTGTTAAGGTTAAGGAACCAAATATTTCTATTTTGACATGCCCAGGCCTGCCATATAAAAATGTCATGTATTTAGGTTAGATACGAAATTAGGTTGAATTAAGTTAATTCTGATGGATTCATATTTTTTGTCAGTTGGTTGCTAATTATCTAGCCATCACTCGATTAAAAGTTTCTAACCATAAAAACTTTGTGCTGTCTGCAATCTCGCATCATCCCTAGACAACTCTCGTGGCTGACACTCCACTCTGAATACTTCCTTGTTCCCCGGATGCCTCTAGATACCTAATATGAGCTAATAGCTTTATAGGTAATTTTCTCCTTTTTTTTTTTCTCTTATTGTTTCTTTCCTTCTTGACTCGGTCAAAGTTAGAAATATCCTTTCCTTTGGAGTTTGGTCAGTACTCGGTTGTGTAGGCCCTGTAAGCTATAATGAGCTTGGTTTTGATGATAGCAAAACTAAATGAAATATACATTAACCCTTTGTGCATAAGTATTTGAAGTGATTTTATAGGTCATGATATGCAAAGACATTGATGGAAGGACTATTATATTGACATGGCTGATATAAAAGGAGATTATTATCTTATATAACACAAAACGAATCAAAGTCCATGAAGAATTAGAATTAAAATTAAGTTCTTAGGTCCATTGTACAAGATTGGAGAGATTATGCCATTTAAGACCTAAAATCAATTTTGTTTTTAGATTCAAGAGTTTAGAAAGTGTTTTTATATCATTTCTAAGGTTTTTGAATGGTCAAAATAATTTTTACAACCTTCCTTCAAAAACTCAAAATTTCAAAATTTAAGTCAGACAGTAGCAAAATTAGTTAACCCGTAGCGAAAATTAGTTAACTAGTTTTGTTGTCTAAAATTCTCTGTTTTACGAAACTAGTTAACCGGTGAAAATTTTAGTTCTAACCTGACACAATTCTGCTGCACAAACTTCAAAGACGTTAAAAAGCCGTTAAACACACTCTTCAGCAGATGTTTTTAGCAATGAAAAGCACCTATAAAAGGCATCATTTACTAAAATTTTACCTAATGAAAGTGCTCCCATTCATTGAGAATTTATTGTGTTATTTTTAGAGCTTTCATTCAAATACTCTTGAGCTTGAGTGGCAAATCTTCTCTCTCAAACTTTTAGCATTAAATTCTATATCTGAGAGTTATTGAGAGTGATTTCATCTGTACCAAAACCTATTTAAGGTTGTGTAAGTGTGAGGACACACTTGTGGAAGGTTTTCAAGCACCTTGTGAAGCTTATGGTCTTTTGTGGGAAGCAAAGACATTGTAAAGGTTCTCAAGCACTTGGGAAGCTTGCTGAGATTGTAAAGGCTTTGAATCTTGCCTGTTGAAAAGATCAAATAGTGGAGTGACTCTCAAAGTGGGACTTTGGGAAGAGTAGATGTAGGCTAAGAGAGCCGAACCACTATAAACATTGTGTTTATTCTTTTCTTCCCTTAACTCTTTAATTTTTAGTACTTTGATTCTCTGATTATAATTTGAATGTGTTGAGAATTTGTTTTATTAAGTTAATATTGAGCTTGAATAATTAAACTTGCAAACTCTAATTTTTATGTGAGAAGATACACTTGGTATTAAGTAATTATTATGTGTATGAGCTTCTATTTGTGCATAACTTGATAGATCACTTAAATTACATCTTAGAAATAGAGTTATACACATACATAAAAGTGCAAAGCCACAATTTTTCATTAAGTCTTGAGCAAGGATTGAAAAATTGCCTAAAGTGTCCAATTCACCCCCCCCCCCCTCTTGGTCACTTTCTTTGGGACAACAAATTGGTATCAGAGTCTGTCTCTCTTGCTTGGGGTTTAAACACCTTAGAGAGATCCTATAATGGCTAGCACATCTAACACTGTTGGTATCCCTGCACCTTTAGTTGAAGGACACTCTATCACTAGACCACCTTTATTTAATGGCTCCAATTATTCTTTCTGGAAAGTTAGGATGAGGAACTTTATATAATCTATTGATATTGAAGTATGGCAAAGAATTATTAAAGGTCCTAAAATTCCATTAGAATTGCATGCGGATGGTTATAGAGAAAAACTAGAAGATGAATATAATGAACTTGATTGGAAGAAAGTTTCTTCAAGTGCTAAAGCTTTAAACATTCTTCATTGTGCACTTGATGCTACTGAGTATAATCGTATTTCAGGCTGTACATCTGCAAAAGAAGTGTGGGATAAACTTGAAGTCACATATGAAGGGACTAATCAAGTGAAGGAATCAAAAGCCAACAGACTTGTTCGAGAATATGAACTATTTGAGATGAAACCTGGAGAAACCATTTCAAAAATGAGCACAAGATTTACTGATCTGGTGAATGTTCTTAAAGCTCTTGAAAAGGAATTCACTGAAGAAGAATTAGTCAAGAAAGTATTGAGGTCACTACCTAAATCATGGGAAGCAAAAGTGACAGTGATCTTTAACACCAAAAACTTCTCCAAATTCACTTATGATGAGTTGATTGGTTCTCTTATTGCTCATGAAATGCTTTATGACAAGAGCAAGAGTAATATAGATGATGAAAGGAAAAAGAGAGGAATTACCTTGAAGTCAAGCTAAGAAGATGAATTAAGGAAAACTATAGCTTTTAAGGCTGCGTCAAGTGACAACTACGACAGTTCAAGTGATGAAGATGATATTGCCATGATTACAAGAAGATTCAAGAAAGCATTCAACAAGGGAGGTTCAAAATATAAGAAATTCCTAAAGAAGTATTCTCCCAAAGGTGAAACAAGCAAGGATCAAAGTGAGATTAAATGCTTTGAATGCAACAAACCTGGTCACATCAAGCCAAATTGTCCTAAACTGAAAAAGAAGAATTCAAAGGACAAGAGCAAGAAAGCTTTTGTTGTTGGCTGGAAGGACAGTTGTAACACTCCTCACCCGACTATAGTGTAGCTGAGCAAAGTGTGCTACATTTGGTGCCAGAACACCTTATCTTATATTATTTTATTATTTGAGTAATTTCGAATTCATTTAATTTAATATCAATTATTTTTAGATGGAGAAACCAACGGAGTTTTCCCTATTTTATTATCAGTTGATGTATGTCATTATTCACCTGCTTGAAATTTTCAATAATATTTTACAATAAAAATATCATCAATTGTTCTCATAATTCACATCTCATTCATATATCTCAATTTCAAATTCATTTCCATGCATTTCTATTCATGCACAATTTATATATATATAAATTGTCAAGTTTTATTAATTTACATGATTTACAAACTGATTACATAAATTCATAATTTACATGATCTATATTTCAACATACAATTCATAGTTTACATTACACATTACAAATAATAACTAATTATAATGTACAAAATACATAATATAATCTATATGGGCCCTAACTACATGCATTGCTGAGGAGGTGACAACCTTGAACATTCTGCAGATCAGAACTCCAAAATATCTATTTAGTATTCACTGGGCTTTAACTTCGATACCTGCGCGAGGAAATAAATCCATCGTACTAAGCATTATTGCTTAATGGTGTAATAATATAACAAGAAATAATGTATATAAATAAAAATAATTGGAGCATATTTTCTATACTCAAGAATTTTACTGGGTTCTTATGAAATTTGCCATATAATATATTTTTTGTCATTTATGTTGCTCTCTAGAATCTCTTCTATCATAAATTTACAATAATCATTTCGTAATATTTAAAATTTTAAGAACTAATTTAATTTACTTCAGATCATTCTAAGGAACAAATTTTTTTGGAGCTAATCTAATTTATTTCAGAACTTCTTACTCATTTATTTGCTTTCTAGCATTTTTAATTGCTAATATTCGTAACTTATTTTAATAAATTAGAATGCCCAAGTAACATATGACAGGCTGACTAAACTGGATAACAGGTCGTTGGCACTGGACACCACGGTGCCTCGGGCCGTCATATCATGGGACGCAGAACGTCAACCACGTATGCAGTCAGTATGGCTAAAAAGCCATGATATTACATAATTGGGCATAAAAGCCATGAGTGTAGGCATAAAGCTATGAATGCGGGCATAAAGCCATGAATATAGGTATAAAGCCTTTCGCAGTACTGCTAAAACAATACCCTATTGGCATGCCAATCTATCCAATTTGAGACACGTGTCTAGGCAATACCAGGGCACATAATATCATTAAATATTAATATATTGTATTTTATGATTTCATTATTTCATGACAAATTCCATAATTTATACATTCATCATAATATTCATACAAATTTCAATTCATATTCATTTGGTTTCACGTACCATTTACATTCATCATCTTTCCTTTCTCTCTTGATGGGAACCTAAATTCCAAATGACACTTTTATCTCATTGATACATTCAACAATCTATTCATGTGAAGCACATTTTATACTTCGAGTTGTATTGCAAATACATTATGAATTCCACTAGTGTTGGGAGTATAAATCTCAATTACCTATTCCAAGTAATCCATGAATATTTCATGGATTCCAAATTTCATGCCTTAATTTCCTCTACCAATTTAGTTCTTACACTTTGTGTCTTTGTATTGCTATTCACTCAAATTGTTGACTTTTTAATACATAATAAATTTATTGAACCTAAGTTCACCAAGATACCACATTTTGCATTCTAAAGTTATTGGTATTAGTTGCCAATACCATTTTAAAGTTTAGTGTTAGTTACTTTACAATTTTCAGATTTCAAGCAATAAGTTTACTGTTCTATTGGTTATTTGTACAGTAGAAATTTGACAAAATTGTCTTCATAAAAGTTGTTCCTTATTGTGTCTAGTTACATTTCTTTTTTTGAATCACTCCATTTGGAGTTTTGTAACTCAATTTATGGTCATTTTACCATAACTGACCGGATTGACATGTATCTAGAATTTCTGGGCAATTTGGTTTTGCTAGATTTGGTGACCTAAGTTTGGTTGGCAATTTGACTAGGTTATGGTCGAAATTTGAATTTGTGTTCTTCATGAAAGTTGTTCTAAATTGTCTAATCTTTCCATTGATATAAATTCCAGGTCAATTGGACATTTCTACAGTGAGTTATGACCAAATGAATGAATACTATTCATTTGGTCATTTTGCCCAGGCAGAATTGGTGCTACCCGGATTTGGTCAGTTTGGTGACCTCACTTGGGTTAGAAATTTCATTTGGTTAGAGGCATTTCTGGGCTTGGTGTTCTCAATGAAAGTTGTAGTACTATATCTAAGCTTTCCAATGGTATAAGATTCAGGTCATTTGGACCTATCTAAAGAGAGTTATGGCCAAATGAACATGTACCGTTCATTTGGTCATTTTTCTAGGTTCAATGTCTGGACATCCGGATTGGGACAGTAAATTGGTCAACTTATAGACAGAATTTGAGCATGATTTCTTCATGAAAAATGGGGCATTTTGTTCTAGGTTTCATCTCCAATTAGCCTCACACTAGTTGGAGCAACACAACTCTAGTTATAACTCAAAGAATACACTGGACTCAAAGGTCCGAATTTCCTGCAAGAAGCATACACTCCCAATATTCATTCTTCCAACTCCCCAAACTACACATGGCATTCATATCACTTCTAAATCTCATCAATCAGTCTCAATTTGATCAATTTCAAACAATTTTACTAAATCCTCAAATAGTTAGGTCAAAACCCTAACTCAAGGTCTCAATTTATGCAACACACTTCATTCAACTTCTAATATACTTAGTATCCTTAATCATCATCACTAAACAAAGTAAAGTCAATCAAAATAATCAAGACCTTATGGTCACCAAGGCTACTAAAAATTTTAGTCCCCACATACTTCAAATTTTCTTTTAATTTCATAAAATTTATACTTAATTTAGCATGCTTCAACTAGTTAAGAAAGAAAGGAATAAGGTTTAGTGCACTAACCTTTGTGTGCAGAATTTTCCCTTACCTACCTTTAATTTTTCCTTCACTTTCTAACTCTTTCTTGGCTTCCAAACACTTCTACAAGGTGTGGGTGCAATTTTTAGTAAAGGGACCTAAGGGTTTTGGGGTGAGATAAGGGAGAAAATGAAGCTTACAAGCTTCATCAATGGTGGAACTCCTTCTCTCTCTATATGGTGCGGCTGTTTGAATATGCGAGTGCAGATTAGTTTTTCATTTTTTCTCTTTTTTAATTAGTTTTATGTAAGCTTGTTGAATGGTGATTGGTGGATAGGTTTTTAATGACATCATATGATGTCATAATTAGGTATTTTCTTTCATTTTCTTTTCTTCTCTTCTCTATTCATTTTCAATTTAATTTTTAGCAATATTTATTCATATTTTAGATCATAATAATTATTTACTTAACAGAACAAGTCAGCCAAAAATTATCTCTGAAGAAGAAATGACCAAAATGCCCTTTGTTTGGCTTAACATGCTAAAATTGTCTGTACCGATTGAAAAATTTTTCTAAGCATTTTCTTAGCATTCTAATGCCATAGAACCCTTAATGACTCTTCTCTGGAGTCACAAAAATTATTTTATAAATTTTCTCTCGGGTCTAGGGCTCTTAGTTGCGAGGACCGCAACTTCCCACTGGGTTATCCATTGCTAGGGCACCGGCTCATTTAACTTGGTTGTATTTTATTTCTAAATTTTTTTCTAAATTTTACTTACACTTATTTGAGTTATTTATGACTCCTCACTCTAGTCTAAATATTTTTCCAGACGTTCTAGCTATCCGGACCGACACCGGTCACCAGAACAGTAGAATGTATGAAATCGCTACAGTGAGGCTGTTACAACAGTGATGACTCCTCAAGTGATAACTCTAGTGACAAGGAGGTTACACACATTTGTTTCATGGCTTTGGAAGAGGATAAGCCAGAAAGCTCTCAACAAAGACAAATCAATACTGAGGTATGTCTTAGAAGTAAGCAAGAGTGTGAACAACGGTATGTTGATAGTGCTTGCTCAAGACACATGACTGGAGACAAAGAAAAATTCTAAAACCTTACCTTGAAAAATGGTGGACATGTAAGATTTGGTGACAAAGGCAAAGCTTACATCATTGGAAGTGGCTTTATTGGGAAGAATCCAAGCATAAAGGATGTTGCACTAGTTGAAGGTTTGAAATTCAATCTTCTTAGTGTAAGCCAACTATGTGATAAAGGTTACAAAGTTATTTTCAATTCTACACATTGTGAGATTAAAAGTTTGCATGATGATCATACATTATTTATTACACCTAGAAGTGAAAATGTATATTTGCTTGATCTAAATGTTATTGAGAATGGAAATGAAAAATGTCTTGTATCTCTTGAAGAAGACAGTTGGTTGTGGCATAGAAGACTTGGCCATGCTAGTATGCATGTGATTTCAAAACTTTTAAGATATGATCTTGTTAAAGGTTTGCCAAAAATTAACTTTGAAAAAGATCATGTTTGCAAGCCTTGTTCTCTTGGGAAATAAACCAAAGTTTCTTTCAAATCAAAAAATGTTGTTTTCACATCTAGATCTCTTGAGTTATTGCATCTTGATTTGTTTGGTCCTATCACACCTATAAGTCTTGGTGGTCAAGCATATACTTTGGTTATAGTAGATTATTATACTAGGCATACATGGACATATTTCCTTGCACATAAGGATGAAACTTTTAGTGTATTTACATCTTTTTGCAAGAAGGTGCAAAGTGAAAAAGGTTTACCCATTTCCTCCATTAGAAGTGATCATGGGAGAGAGTTTGTAGTGATTTGGGATTCAGGTTAAGTTTTTTAATGCTATATAGTATGCGCGTTTGCATTAGAATTGAAATTTCCTGCTAATTTACTTTTAGCTTATATATTTTTTAGTAGCCATTATGAAAGTTTGGAATAATCTTGATTTGGGAAATAAGATGAATATGTATTTGGGAAATAAATAAATAAATAACCATGTTAACTTTGTTAAAGTAGAATAGTCAAGAGTTTTTTTGAGCCATTAATCCTAACTTCTTTACTGCTGTGCTATTCTTGGTTATGATTATGAAACACCCAAGCTTGTAGCAATTTTGTTTGATACACTGTGGCTAATTTGTCGGTGCTTTTATATTTGCTCCTATGGTTAATCCAAATGATTCATTAATGACTAGGGCTAATTCTTTGCATTTTCTAATTCTGCTTATAAAGTAGAATTTGTATTAAGAAGATCAATGCACTTAGGTCAATAAAATAATGGTGTTAGTGTAGTGCATTTGCTAATTCTGCTCATAATTGCATTTATTATAATGGAGCATTTGTAACTGCTACAAAAGGCAAAGTAGCATCAAGGTGATGTCATGAATCATGTTCATGTTCATTTGATATATAGATACTTCTTGAATTTGTTTTTAGTTCTCCAATCTTTGTGTGAAATTATGACTACATATTCATTTATCCTCTTTTTAGTTCTTGAATTAGATAAATGCATAATATTATAATAATCATTCCCATTTTGATACCCATTTTGATACCCATTTTGATACAGAACGCATTTTAACAATTGTGCTATAATTTATCATATATTCAATAAATATGGATGAAAACCAAAATGAAAAATACCTACAAGAAAAGTTTCCACTTACATTTTTTATAATTGATAATGGAATTAGTAAAAGTTAAGTGCTTCGATTACTGTTGAGCAGAGGAGATTTTCGTAATGTAATGGAAAAGCTATAACCAAACATTTTCTTACAATTTACAAACTGAATAATTTCATCAAAAGAACCCATTACAATTTACTTATGGTAGTGGAATCTTATATGTATCTGCTTGTTGAATTGCTAGTTACTTGATGCGGGGTCAAGTCTAAGAGTCTACAAAGATACTAGAGAGAGTAGCATTCTTGCCAAATGTTGATAGTGGCCTAAATTTTCAGCATGCCTATATCTTTGAGAATACTCATATTTATAATGCCTAAAATTTGTTTCATTTCATATCACCTTGTGTATTTATACTCATGTCATACGAGTAAAGATGATTTTTTGAAGGCCTCAAATTTATAATGCTTAGAATACTCATATCATACATGTGAAGATGATTCTTTAAGCAATTTGTGTCATTTCATATCACTTTGTGTATATATACTGAGTATTATTCTTATTTGCTTTAGTATTATTCTTTTTGGTGTGGGCTTCCTTAAATTTGGATTTCAGTTGTTAATGGATTCTTGGATGGGATTAAGTTGAGCATGTGGTAATTCATTCTATCTGTTTATTTTGAATCTTTAGTTTATTCATTGTTAATTTAATTAGCAGGATTTTTCAAGTGCAAATTTTAGCCATTAGTATGTGTAATTATTCTATTATGCTTTCCTTTTTCCCTCTTTAATTTGCTCAGGTTGGTGAACTTCTCAAATTTTGCTTCCCATTGAACAAGGGGACTGTTAGTTATTATGGAAAAATTTTGTTCATCGTTATTGGTACAAATGAAGAATGGCAGCTATAAATAATAAAAAAGACTCGTCTATAATCGAGGTTACTAATGATTGCCTCTCTAACTGGGTAATATTCCACGATATAATGATGTTTCTCTTTTTTTTTTTTTAATTAACAGATTTTTCCTATATATATTCCATTCAATAATTTTTTTTTTCTAACCATGTCTCTTTTAATGTTATGTTAATACAGGAGCTACCAAATGATGTTCTTCAACATCTAAATGTGGTTTTGTTAGATACGATAGTGCTACATGAAGGAAGACTGCAAACACACTAGTGGACTGGTGAAATTGAAAGGAAAGAAAATGGAAGCAATGTATGATTCAAAGAGGGTGATTTAGTGGATGTAATTAGCCATTACAGTCCACTGACCACTTCTCCTATTGATGCTGCTTATTTCAACAAAATCAAATCTGAATCAATGAGCATGTTCTTGTCCAATAGTGATGGAGTGGAGATTTGCTACGGACCTCGTTTATGTGAAGACTTTGTTTATGTCTCGTCAGATGATGAGTATGAAGGTAATCCGAACAGATTGATGTTCACTGCGCAAATGAATACTTGTGACTAGAAGTACAAGTTAGTAAGTTATTTTTTTTTTCTTCTTCCTTTGATAATCATGTAATTTGATTTAAATATTATTTTAATTTTACTTGGCTAATGTAATTTCACAATAACACTTGCATAGAATATTCTACTATCCTTTGCAAAGGATAATTTAGGTACTGAACCAAAGAAAGTTGATCTTCGATGCCCAGTGAGGGGGATAAATTTCAAGGTGAAATATATGCCTAGGTTGGACAGTGAAGGTCACTTGTACAAGGGAAAGTTTGAAAAGGGATGGGGCAATTCCTTGGCCATCATGAAGCGAAGAGAAGGGATAAAGTTTCTTTTCAGCTAGTTGATCCTTCTGCTAATGAGATTGTGTTTATTAGAACCATTATAAGGCAATAGATGATGATATCTCCATTGCCTTATATGGCTCATTATGCTTCTTTTTTTTTTTTTTTTTGATATTGTAAACTCATATTTAACTTTTGGGTTTGAATTATGAGCTTCTCTTTAGGTCATAGATAAAATTCTAGCACTATATTATCATATTATTATTAAGTTATGGATATTGTTATGTGTGCTTGATATTCCAAACTCTTACAATGGATTGCTTCTTTATAATTAGTGTCAATATTATACAAGATAATTATATTTGCTTATATTTGCAGTGCCAAATTTTGCTATGATAATGTTATATGGCTTGCTTAAATTTTGTAAATATTATAATTTTATTTGCTTTGCACTTAATTTATGCTCGAAATTATCAAGCAATGTCTAATACCACTAGGGTTGGAATACTTGTTTTGACTTATTGTGTTCTTCCTTTGCTGTCTAAACTTTACATCACTTTTGCTGCTGCAATATCCATGAGGGATGTGTGGTCAAATTTACATTATGCACGAAATTTGCATGTGCCAGTCATCATGTAAATTGGACAGTAAACTACACCCCTACATTTTGCTTCGATTTGCACTTAGTTTTTACTTTAAACTACCAAACAATGACCAATACCACTAAGGCTAATGGTTTATATATTTTTTTTCATATGATGTATTAGGCATGAAATATAAAATTTAACTGTTACTTTGTTCATAACTCTTTGAATGATTTTCATCTAATTTTCTTCCATGTATAGGCTTAATTTCATAGCAAATAAATCTAAGGAAATGGAAGAAAATATTTACTATTTCAATACTAACAAATAAATACAAGGCTTAATAAAATTATAATATAAAACTATGGATTCTTTCTCCATAACAAAATTACCAATAATCTCATATTTTCCTCGAATTTAGATTAAAACCAATCAAATTCACATGAAAAATATATATGCCTATCAAACTGAACCATTGAATTTAGATATTACTAGCCCTACTAAAACTCCAACGAGGAAACATATTTGAGCATTCTTATTTGTCCCTTCGTATTCTTGTATGTAGATTTCTTCAACATCAAGCACTCGAGATGTGCCTTCACCTATCTTTTTAACATTACAATATTGATCATAAGCATAAAGAGTTTTATCATAACTATTAAAAGACTTGTAAACACTTCCACTCACACCTAAAATAGCCAATGCACAATCTTGCCATGAAGAAAATACCCTGCGAGTTCAACCTTCGAAGACAACATCATATTTTCCATTTTTCTTCCCTTTTGTAAAAATTTAATGACCTCCCATTGTCATAAAGCTTGGAGTGTATGAGATAAAAAATATAAATTTGATTCGAAAATAACCAAAAAAAAAAGCCAAAAATAGATACATGAAGAAAATTAAACCGAAAATGCTTGAGTTTGGATTGTGGAGCCTTCTGCATGAAAAGGTTTATGGAGTTAGAGATTGAGATAAATCATTATTTGTTAACGAGATAGTGGATTCTGATAGGTTATAGTAATAGTGAGCTCTAATAGGCTAAAAGGATAGGGAGTTTTGATATGTTATAGTAATGGTGAGCTCTAATAAGCTAAAAGGATGGTAAGTTCTAATAGGTTAATGGAATAGTGGGTCTAATAGGTTAAATGGATAGTGAGATAGTCTTTAATTAGTTGAAAATTTAGTGAAAAATGATATGTTAGAAAGTTAGTGATATTTAATTAGATGATCAATGATAGAAGGGAGAGAAGTTATAAATTTTAAAATTTAAATATGAAAAATTCATAAAAAAAAATTAAATAGATATTACACATCTAAAAAGTATTACGAATTTATTGAATTACCCCTTTTATACGTTTTTGTATACAAAATTTTGTACACCAAGCATTTTCCCTTTATAAAATGCCAAAATGATTGACCTAGCTGCCATAATAGACCTAGCCGCCATAATAGACCTAACCCATAGAGACAAGAATTCCTACCTTGTGAAGATGAAGTCTTCTTTATTATTATTATTGTTATTATTATTATTATTATTATTATTATTATTATTATTGTGACAAAAAAGTTGCGATTTTAAATGATTCAATTATTAAGGTTGCAAGTCCAAAGAAAGCAACAGGCAAGTTATGTATTTATAGAAATCTGTAACTTCTATGCATATATAGTTTTATAATGACATATTTAACCTTTATAATTTATTGCATAGATTTATATTTTTATTTCTTGATTTCTTTGCAACGCGTCCCTTGTTTGCAAGTTTAACTAACTTCAGATTTTAACCCAAAGCACATACTTGCCTCTAGTTGTTGCAACTCATAAAATCATGGCTATTTGGACGACTTTGAAAGCTGTTATGCAGTTTCTCATCATCATCTTATTTCTTGCATTCTTCGTAGCAGCTCAAACTCCCACAGCACAAGTATCAACACCCACATCATGGACCAATAATATATCCCTACCATCCGTCAGTTATTCACGAATAATCCTCTCTGATGGAAATGCTAGTGCTGCATTATTTGAAAACAAAACGATTTCTTCCGAATCCATGGTTAGGGGTTCTGTTTGTGCATTTTACCCAGTTGATTATTTGAAGGATGATCAATTTGACCCAGATAGTGCTCGCTTCTTTCTTGTTGTTGCATTGTTAGAAACAAGTGGATATAATTTCTCTGATTCGTCCAATTATGGTCTTTCCAACATATGGTCAGCAAATAGAAATAAACCCGTTCGTGAGAATGCAACGTTACAGTTACTAGTTGATGAAAATTTGGAGCTAGGAGATGCAGATGGAAGTTTGGTTTGGTCTACCAATACATCTAACAAGTCTGTTGCAGGTATGAAGATGATGGGCACTGGAAATCTTGTCCTCCATGATACCAATAACAATATTGTTTGGCAATCTTTTGATCATCCAACAGACACATTGGTTCCAGGCCAGAAATTGGTGAGAGGGCAGAAGCTGGTGAGTAGTGTTTCAGAATACAATATCTCAGAGGGAAATTTCTATCTTTCTGTGACCTCTCATGGTCTGTTGGGTTTTTACCAAGCTAATGTCCCACAGATGTACCTTAAATTTTTCGATCATGTTTGGAACCTGGAAAGCATAGAACTAAAGTACAGTGGATCTGAGGATATTGCGTTATACGTCAATGCACCTGAGTTTGGAGCGCTTGGTTCGCCTTGGCTTTCTGCAAGAGTCTCTGTTCGTAGTAGACTGGACTGTTCTTAAAATTTGAATCAAATGGGCATCTCATTCTTCATGACAGCAATATGACGGTGGTTGATAATATGTTGACTAACCATATTCCGGAATGCGATTACCCAACAATTTGCAACGATTATGAATTCTGCTCATATGGAATGTGCTTATGTCCACCAGGACTTGAGGCGAACCCGAACTTGCTCAAGGCGAATCCGAATCCGGTTGTCCAGCAATCAATGCAACGACATGTGAAAATCTTGAATATCATTCTCTTCTTACATATCAAAATGAGTACCATTTCAGTTATATTGATGATGGTGCTGCAGCTCTGAAAGGAACGGACATAGAGAGTTGTAAGAAGGAATGCTTGAAAAATTGTTCATGCAAAGTTGCTTTATTTCGGCACGATTATAATTCTCTCTTAGGGGATTGTTTTTTACCCTCTCCAGTTCTTACGCTCA
Source organism: Hevea brasiliensis (assembly GCF_030052815.1). Lineage (NCBI taxonomy): Eukaryota > Viridiplantae > Streptophyta > Magnoliopsida > Malpighiales > Euphorbiaceae > Hevea > Hevea brasiliensis. The sequence goes on from NC_079503.1 coordinate 80,720,692, forward strand.
TATATGACGAATACAGGAGACGTTACTATAAATCATCATATGCCTTCATCAAAACGCTCAACAACAAGGAAAATGAAAGAGGTTCCTCAGGATCAAAAATAGTAGCAGGATCAACTATCGGTGTCTTCTTTCTTGTGGGTCTGGCCATTGGCTTCTGGTTTGAGCTTTTAAGGAACAAAAGGGAAGAAGAGGAATATATGGAAGATAACTTTGATAAACTGTCAGGAATGCTCATGAGATTCACTTACCAAGAATTGATAGTAGCCACCGGAGATTTCAAAGAAAAGCTTGGAGAAGGAGGTTTTAGAACAGTTTTTGAAGGCACTCTTCAAAAGGGAGATAAAATTGCAGTCAAGCGCCTTAACTCTATAGGCCAAGGGCAGAAGGAATTATTGGCTGAGGTCGAGACTATAGGAAGCATCCACCATGTTAACCTTGTGAGGCTAATTGGCTTCTGCGCAGAAAAAGTTCATAGGCTTTTGGTATATGAGTTCATGTGTAATGGGTCATTAGACAAATGGATTTTCAGTAAAGAACCGCTGCTACGACCTCCTCTGAACTGGGAAATTAGAATGACAATTGTTCTAAACATAGCAAAGGGGCTGGCCTATCTCCATGAAGAATGTAGACAGAGAATAGTACATTTAGATATCAAACCTCAAAATATACTATTGGATGAATAACTTCGTGCGAAGATATCAGATTTTGGCTTGTGTAAGTTGATTGATAGGGATCAAAGCCAAGTGGTAACCACAATGAGAGGAACGCCTGGCTATTTGGCTCCTGAATTGTTTAGCTCTGTAATCACAGAGACGGCAGATGTTTATAGCTTTGGCATTGTAGCATGGAAGTAGTTTGTGGAAGGAAAAATATGGACAGGTCACAGCCTGAGGAATGCATGCATTTGCTCCCAATTTTCATGAGAAAAGCGGAGGAGGATCAATTGGTGGATATGGTTGACAGAAGCAATCAGGATATGCAATTTCATTACTCAGAAGCTGTACAGATGATGAAGGTAGCAATTTGGTGTCTGCAAAGTGATTACAAAAGGAGGCCTTCCATGTCAGATGTGGTTAAAGCCTTAGAAGGCATTTTGGATGTGGAAGCTTACCTAGACTACACCATCCATAATCCAATAAAAGTGGCAGCAGCAAGAAGAGAGGCAGAGCAGGGAACCGCAACTCCAATATTGCCATCTCTTCTATCTGGACCAGGGTGAGGAATGATGATTTTGTTAGAAATCATGGTTTTTATTTCTTATTACTTATTTAAGTTTGTTTGCTTTATATTTCAATCTGTCTGATTCTACTTATAAAGCAGCATAGCTTTAGATGCTATTTGGCTTGGTTCTCTTGTGTTTATTGCGACTGAATTATAATAAAAAAATTTTAAGATATATAGACCAGCACTAGCAGTTGAGCTTTTGTTCCTTATGATATTTCGAATTTTCTATATAATGGTCTTTGAAATATTGTGTTACACATGCATCAATATATATATATATATATATATATATATATATATATATATATATAATTTATTTATTATATTTAATTATATATAAATATAATGATTACATTAAAATTATATAATATATTATAATAAAAATGAAAAATATATGTGCAAAATTAATTTTAGTTTTTTTTTTTATTTCTACATCAATTTAGTTATTTATAAAGAATCAAAATTGTATCAAAATGGTCAAATCTGATCCAATTTTGTCTATTAATATCATTTTTTTTTCATTATTATCGACATAGATTTTTTTTTTCTAAATTAAAAAATTTTACACTGTGCATACTTCTAATTTAAAATTTTACTTAAAAAAATAAAGTAAGAAAATAAATGATAACGATTCTCAAAATAATAATAATAATATTAATATATCAATATTCATCCTTTATAAATGTAAATGATAACAGTCAATATGTTGTAATATGTGGCATAAAGCTAATTGCATAATATTAATTTTTCGTAAAACATAATTATAAAAGGTTAAATGATAAAAAAAAAATTATGTAACTTATCAGTTTTAGTCAAAATTTTTAATTTTATCAATTTCATTCTAAACTTTGTATATTTTTTCCAATTTTCGTATTAAATTTAATTAAAAATAATTAAAATCAATTGATAAAATTAGTTGAAATTTTTTTCACTCATTATCAATTTTAGCTAATCGTTCTAACTTCGTTAATTTATTCAATAAACAAACTTTATATTAATAAAAAAATATAATAATTAATCGCTATATTTAATATTATTATCTTAATTTTTAATTTTGTTCTCATTCCCTTTTTTCTTATATTTTTCATCGATTTTAAAGGCTAGCAAATGAAAATTTTTAAATATTTAAACCTAAAATATGTATAAACAATCTACCAAAAAATGTATAAATAATATAACAGAAAGAAATGTAACACCCTAGGCAAATCCCACATCGACAAAACGCGGGAGAGATGCTGGGTTTATAAGTTGGTGGTTCATAACCCCTATTGACACGTTTTAAAACCGTGAGGGTTTCGGCCCAGAGCGGACAATATCACTAGTGGACCGGGCCATTACATTTGTGGTATCAGAGCTGCTCCGCGTGCAACCTTGAGCGATGGTGGGGCAAACCTCAGCGAGGATGCTGAGTCCCATAAGGGGGTGGATTGTAATACTCTAGGCAAATCCCACATCGACAAAACACGGGAGAGATGCTGGGTTTATAAGTTGGTGGTTCGTAACTCTTAGTGACGCGTTTTAAAACCGTGAGGGCTTCGACCCAGAGCGGACAATATCACTAGTGGGCCGGGCCATTATATTTGTGGTATCAGAGCCGCTTCGCGTGCAACCTTGAACGATGGTGGGGCAAACCTCAACGATGACGCTGAGTCCCATAAGGGGGGTGGATTGTAACACCCTAGGTAAATCCCACATCGACAAAACACGGGAGAGATGCTGGGTTTATAAGTTGGTGGTTCGTAACCCCTATTGACGCATTTTAAAACAGTGAGGGTTTCGGCCCAGAGTGGACAATATCACTAGTGGGCCGGGCCGTTATATTTGTGGTATCAGAGCCGCTCCGCGTGCAACCTTGAGCGATGGTGGGGCAAACCTCAGCGAGTTGGATTGTAACACTCTAGGCAAATCCCACATCGACAAAACACGGGAGAGATGTTGGGTTTATAAGTTGGTGGTTCGTAACTCTTGTTGACGCGTTTTAAAACCGTGAGGGCTATGTTTTGCCAATGTGGGATTTGCCTAGGGTGTTACAAGAAATCTACAACTTCCAAAATGATAAGTATTTATAAAATAAGTGCACATGCACATACATATAGAAAGAGGAGAGTTAAATTAATTAAAATAATATTTTAATAAAAAATAATTTATTTGATTAAAATAATATTTTATTTGATTAATTAAAGTAATATTTTTATCCATTTAAAAATAATTGCTAAAATTAATAAAAATAAATAAATATTAAAGAGATTGGCTAATATTATAATGTAAAGCAAATATTTAAATTATTTTTGTTAATTGAATTATTCAATTAAGTTAATTGTCAAAACTGAAATTAATGTGAAAATTTAAGAATTAAATTGATAAAATTAAAAGGTTTAACTAAAATTGAAAAACTTAAAAAAGATTTTTTTTTTCACTTCACCAGTTATAAAATAATTGAAATAATCTAAATATATATGTTTAGGCAAGTCACATATTTAATTTATTTCGTGTAGTGGAACTTTCGTTTTATATATCGTAAATAAATTATAATTAAATTTAAATTTAAATGTTTATAATTTTAAAATTTTTAAAAATATATAAATTTAATATTATATGTTTTGTCAAACGGTTTTATATTTTAATATGTACTATTGTTATAGTCAATATTTTTTAAAATGTTATATTTCAATATATATTTTTTTCTATAATATTAATTATAATTATATCATAATGTAAGAATGTTTATGAGACTAGAATTACAATTTTATTAAAATTATAATTATTTTTAAAATTAAAATTTCTATTGAAAATGCATTTCAAATTTTTTAAATAAGACTCAAATGGTAGTTTTTATTCCGTTAATTTCCTTTTTTAAAAAATTAATCCACTTAATTTCCTTTTATAAAATTTTGTATGGAACACTTCTGCAACTTGGATTGTAGAAGACTTCTATTTTTAGTCTTCTACGTTAATAATTATTACAAGTTTAATTAAAAATAATTAAATAGTAGTAATTTTATAATTATATTAAGGATTTTTTGAAATTATCATAAGTTTAGTTAATAAATAATTAATTAGTAATAATTTGTAATTATATTTGTAATAATCTAAAATTCAAAATATAAATTTTATAAATTTTAATATTATTTTATTGATATTATTGTAATTTAAAGAATTTATTTAAACACATTATTATTAAGATCCCAGGAAATGTTTATAAAATTTTCAGAGTTGTTTTAAATATTTTGAACAATAGTGAAGTTTAAGTGCTAGAGTTAGATTTGGATAATAATATTAGTTTAGGTTGTTTTTGTAGGCCCTAAGCAGTGATGTATTGTGTTGTAAGTCTATGGCCTTTAGATTTTTAAGATACAAATTTTATTTTGTTACAAATGTGCAGTACTGCTAACTGAACCCTATTGGCATGCCAACCTATCCAAACCAATCTTGCTAGGTGTACTAGGGCATATTACACTTTTAAATTGTACAATTCTTGAAATTTAAGTTTTTGTATTACTATTCATTTCATTAGTCAACTAAAATGTTGACTTTTGCATAGGCAATAGGTACATTGGTTATAATACTCCCAACATACCACATTTTGCATTCTAAAGATGTTGGTATTGGTTGCCAATACCATTTCTAAGCTTAGTATTAGTTGTTCAAAATTTTTAGATTTCAAGCCTTGTTTTTACTATTTCATTGGTCATTTTTACAGTAGGAATTTGGCAAAGTTGTCAACATGAAAGTTGTTCCTTATTGTGTCTAGTTACATTTTGTTTTTTGAATCAATCCATTTGGAGTTTTGTAGCTCAAGTTATGGCCTAAACACCATAACTAGCCGGATTGTAAATTTTTCAGATTTTCTGGACTGACCAAATCTACAGCCAAACGAAGGAATTTGCTTTGTGGTGTCTCCAAAGCACTTTCACCAGTGGAATTTGCTTATTCCTCAACTTTTTCACTTCACGAGCTAAGATCTGTATGGGTTCTTCTTCATATGTCAAATCCGGTTGTACTTCAATTTCTTCCATGGAGATGACATGTGAAGGATCTGAGCGGTATCTTCTTAGCATAGATACATGGAACACATTGTGGATCTTGTCCAGCTCTGGTGGTAAAGCTAGCCTGTAGGCCATTGGACCCAACATTCAATGACTTCATATGGGCCAATGAACCTAGGGCTTAACTTACCTTTTCTTCCAAACCTCAGTACCTTCTTCCACGGTGACACCTTGAGGAATACTTTGTCGCCAACCCCATATTCTATTTCTTTTCTCTTTAGGTCAGAATAGGATTTTTGTCTATCTGAGGCAACCTTCAGACTGGTTTTAATTAGTTTTACTTTCTCCTTATTTTGTTTCACCAGGTCTAGCCCTACCAGTTTGTCTTCGCTCAATTCAGTCCAGCACACTAGAGTTCTACATTTCCTCCCATACAGTGCTTCATGCGGAGCCATTTGGATGCTAGCTTGGTAGCTATTGTTGTATGCAAATTTTGCCAGTGGGAGGTATCTATCCCAACTTCCCTCAAACTCAATGACACAACTCCTCAGCATATCCTCAAGGACCTGACATATATTCCATGTTATTATTATCATTTCAGTTCAATATTTGTATTAATTCAATTGGTTTTAATTGTTTACCTGGATTACTCTTTCTGATTGCCCATCCGTTTGAGGATGGAAAGCTGTGCTGAAGTGGAGTTGTGTACCCAAGGATTCATGCAACTTCTTTCAAAATCTTGATGTAAATCTTGGGTCTCGATCAGATATGATGGAAAGTGGAATTCCATGCAGTCTAACTATCTCACTGATATACACTTCTGCTAACTTCTCCAGTGAGTAGTCAGTCCTAACTGGCAAAAAGTGTGCTGACTTCGTCAATCTATCTACTATCACCCATACTGCATCATGCTTCTTCTGGGTGAGAGGTAGACCACTTACAAAATCCATGGTGACCCGATCCCATTTCCATTCAGGTATGCGTATAGGCTGTAGCAAACCCGATGGAACTTGATGTTCTGCCTTGACTTGCTAGCATGTCAAGCATTTAATCACATAGTCAGCTATGTCCTTCTTCATACCAGGCCACCAATACTGAAGCTTCAGATCATGATACATTTTTGTACTTCCTGGGTGCATAACATAAACACTGGTGTGTGCCTCTTTTAGAATACTGGCCTTCAGTTCTCCATCATCTGGTACACATAATCTTCCTTTGTAGTACAGACACCCATCTATTTTCACTTCATAGTCAGTTTCTTTCCCTTCTGAGATTTTACTCATAATAGCCTTTAGCTTCTTATCAGCCTTCTGCCCATCCAAAATCTGCTGTAGTAGGTTTTACCTCACTTGCAACTCAGCCAAAATAGCTCCATCTCGAGCCAAGGATAGACGGGCATTCAATGATCTCAAAGCTATGATGGATTTTCTGCTTAAAGCATCTGCAACTACATTTGCCTTCCCAGGATGGTAATCAATCACACAATCATAGTCCTTCAGGGACTCAATCCATTGCCTCTGTCTAAGGTTAAGCTCCTTCTGGGTTGGCAAGTATTTCAGACTTTTATGGTCTGTGTAAATGTAGCACTTTTCACCATACAAGTAATGCCTCCATATCTTCAATGCGAAGATAATTGCTGCAAACTCTAGATCATGGGTAGGGTAATTCTGTTCATGTGGCCTTAGTTGCCTGGAAGCATTAAGCGACCACCTTCCCTTCTTGCATCAATACACACCCTAACCCATTATGAGAGGCATCACTGTAGACCACAAAGTCCTTTCCCAACACTGGCTGTGTTAACACTGGTGCCTCTGTCAACATAGCCTTCAACTTCTCAAAACCGGCCTGACACTTTTCATTCCAATCAAATTTGACATTCTTGTGTAATAACTTGGTCATTAGAGTAGCTATTAACGAAAATCCCTTCAAAAATCTTCTGTAATACCCAGCTAGCCCCAAGAAACTTCTGACCTTAGTTGTATTTCTGGGAGGCTTCCATTCCATCACTGCTTCTATCTTCTTGGGATCCACTCTAATCCCATCGGCTGACACTATGTGTCCAAGGAATGCAATCTCATTTAACCAGAAGTCACACTTGCATAACTTAGCATATAGCTTCTTTTCTCTCAGGGTTTGCAGAACAATCCTCAAATGCTCATCATGTTCTTCCCTGGTCTTGGAATACACCAAAATATCATCAATAAAGACCACTACGAACCGATCTAAGTATGGATGGATGATACGGTTCATAAGGTCCATGAATGCTGCTGGTGCATTTGTTAGGCCAAAGGGCATCACCAGAAACTCATAATGCCCATACCGAGTCCTAAATGCAGTCTTTGACACATCTGCATCCTTCACCCTCAACTGATGATACCCTGATCTGAGATCAATTTTGGAAAATACTCCTGCTCCCTTCAACTGATCAAACAAATCATCAATTCTAGGCAATGGATATTTGTTATTCACTGTCTCTTTATTCAACTGCAGGTAATCGATACACAACCTCAAAGTCCCATCTTTCTTCTTTACAAATAGCACTGGAGCTCCCCATGGTGACACACTGGGCCGTATAAACCCCTTATCCAGCAACTCCTGTAACTGGATTTTCAGTTCTTTCAATTCTGTGAGTGCCATCCTATAAGGAGCAATAGAAATTGGTGTTGTATCCTGCAGTATCTCAATAGCAAATTCGACTTCCCTTTCTGGTGGCAAGCCAGGCAATTCTTCAGGGAATACATCTGGGAAGTCTCTTACTGTGGGTATGTCACACAGATCTGGCTTAGCCTGCCTAGTATCCACCATATGTGCTAAATAGGCTTCACAGCCTTTTCTCATCAGTTTTCTTGCCACTGTGGCTGAGATGACATTGGACAAGAAATCTGTCCTTTCCCCCACAACTGTGATCTCATTACCTTCAGGAGTTTTCAAAGAAATTCTCTTCAGTTTATAATCAACCATTGCCTGCTGACGTGACAACAAGTCTATTACCAAAATCACGTCAAACTCATGGAAAGGCAACTCAATCAGGTCTGCCAAGAATTCATACCCCTGAATCCTTAACGGGCAACCTTTGTACACTTTATTCACCACTACACTGTGGCCCAATGGATTAGTGACCAGGATGTCTTGGTCACTCTCCCCTACTAATATCCCCCTTTCCACGGGTAAGTTGATGCAGATGTATGAATGAGTGGATCCTGGATCCACCAATGCATGCACAGATGTATTATGGAGGGAGAACGTACCCCTGATGACGTCTGGGGCATCTTGCTCCTCGTGAGCTCTTATGGCATAGGCTCTGGCAGGTGGTCTACCGTCATGCCTCTCTGTTGGCTCAGATGCAGGTCTCTATGATGGTCCCACTGCCTCAGATTTGCTAGATTTCCTACCCCTTTGTGGTGCAAGAGCAGGTTTGTCTGCTTGTGTTGGAGCAGTTGTAGCAGTTCTATATGGACAGTTCCTCAACTGATGCTCTGTTGACCCACACCTTAAGCAAGCACCCGTCACTCTCCAACACTCCCCCTTATGCCACTTCAGGCAATGTGGACATGCAGAAGATGCTGGGGCTGGTCCCCTGAACCCCGTCCCTGGAGAGCTGCCCACTGATGGTATGGACTGACCTCTCCTAGAGGTGAACTGTGGCTTGGGCCCCTGGGACTGACCCTGACCTTGTGGTTGACTTGAACTCTGTGCAGGTGGACCTTTGGACTTCTTTCCAGGTGCAGGAGATGAACTAGACTAACCTGGGCCCCTCTTCTGCTGCCTCTCTCTTTTAGTCTGCTCACTTATTCTCACTTTTTCCACTTTTAATGCAGCTTCCACTAACTTAGTGAAGTATGTAATTCCCAAAGCAGTGATCATGATCTTGATATTGTCATTTAATCCCTCTTCAAATCTCTTATACCTCTCGGCTTCATTAGGGACTATCTCCCTTCCGTAGCGGCTCAGTTTAAAAAATTCCTTTTCATATTTAACCACTGTCAGCTGTCTCTGCCTCATGTTAATAAACTCTCTTCTTCTCTCTTCTAGGTATACACTACCCACATATTTCTTCTTGAATTCGGAGAGGAAGAAGTCCCAAGTTATTACTTCTGGTTGCACTTCACTGGACACCGTATCCCACCATTCATATGCATCATCTTGCAGTAGAGACACAACAGCTTCTAGATTTTATTTAGGAGTGCAGTGGAGTTGTTTTAAAACTCTGCCTGTTCTGTTCAACTAGTTTTCGGCTGCAACAGAATCATCTTCTCTCTTGCCAAAGAAATCCACTGCTCCAAATTTTCTCAATCTTTCTAGGTGAGATTTTTGCTGTGGAGGTAGTGGTGGTGGTGGCATTACCCCAACCATTTGTCTGAAGAACTCAGCCATTTGCTGGAACATGGCCTGTGGAGGCCGAAAGGTGCTCTTTGGAGTCGGGCGGAGTGTTTTTCCCTACCCCCAGTCTCAGCTGCTGCAGGTGGAGCATGACTCTCCACTTCCTTCTCAACTGCCCTCTGAGATGTGGGGTCCATATCCTAATCAAAATAACAAAAGACAAACAAATCTGCATTAGTGTCACCTTGACTCTTATAAATGCAATGCATGGTATGGACTCGTTCTAGGCCCCGAAATGCTTAAACTGTGCTCTGATACCACTAAATGTGACACCCCTTACCTGTCTACAGTATAGCCAAGTAAGATATGTCACACAGTGTACAGGAATATCCTATTTTATTTCAATCATTTTTATTTTTTCTTATTTATTTCTTTTCATAGTTATGAAGTACAATTTGTGAAATATAATTCATTTAAGTCATTTATTAGAATTATAAATTTATTTGAGGTTCCGCAAATTTTATAGAAAATTCTGCAGAGTACCGGCTAAAAACGGAGAAAACAGTTCTTCGGAACCTGAGAAAAACAATTACAAAATTCTCAATCAATCCCAAACTCCATTTCATCAACAAATTCTCAATATTTCTCAAATATACTACTACTTCTCATTCATTCATTTCATATAAAATTCATATAAAAGTCATCAATAAATATCCACTTTTTCATTACGGTGAGGTGACACGGATACTATGCAAAGCTGCAGAAGGTCTCACCCAGTCTGTGGTCTACTGGGCTCTCGGTCGGTCTCTCCAGAACCTACGCGTGGCAAAAATGCAACGCGCTAAGCAATAATGCTTAGTGGTGCCAATAATAAAATAAAAAGAAATAACAGAAAATAAATATGCAGTGCATGTTCTGATGTCTTATGTAGACAATTTTTCGATCATTATTGGTAATCTTATTTATTTTGTACTTATTATATTCAAAATTTCATTAAATTTATCTACTTTCATTTTTGGTTGCCCAAATAACCTATATTGGATGACTGGACTGGATAAACGGGTAAACTGGCACTGGGTATCAAGTACCTCGGGCCGTCACACCATCAGTCACATATGTATCTCCCGGTGTGTTACAGAACAGCTAATGAGCTGTAATAAATATTAGGCACAAGGCCAAGTATCATCACAATGTCAGAATGGCTAAAAATCATAAAATCACATAATGGCATAATGCCATGTGCAGTATATTGGTATGCCAACCTATCCAAACCAATCTTGCTAGGTGTACTAGGGCATGTTACACTTTTAAATTATACAATTCTTGAAATTTAAGTTTTGGTATTAGTATTCATTTCATTAGTTAACTAAAATGTTGACTTTTGCATAGGCAATAGGTACATTGGTTCTAATACTCCCAACATACTACATTTTGCATTCTAAAGATGTTGGTGTTAGTTGCCATTACCATTTCTAAGCTTAGTATTAGTTGTTCAAAATTTTCATATTTCAAGCCTTGTGTTTATTGTTCCATTGGTCATTTTTACAGTAGGAATTTGGCAAAGTTGTCAACATGAAAGTTGTTCTTTATTGTGTCTAGTTACTTTTTTTTTTAATCACTCCATTTGGAGTTTTGTAGCTCAAGTTATGGCCTAAACACCATAACTGGCTGGATTACAAATTTTCCAGATTTTCTGGACTAACCAAAATCTACAATATTTTGAGCAGTGAATGCAGGTCACTTTTTGAACATGTTATGATCAAAATTTGGGTTAAGTTTCTTCATGAAATTTATAGGTATATATCTCAGCTTGCTACTGGTAAACTTTTAGGTCAATTGGACCTTTCTACACTGAGTTATGACTAAATGACTAAACACTGTTCATTTGGTCATTTTACCCAGGCAATATGCAGGCCACCCAGATTAGGGCAATTTTTAGGTCAACTTAGTTTGGTTTTCTGGGTAGGATTTCTTCACCAAAGTTGTGCCATTATGTGTTTAGTTTCATGTCCAATTGGCCTTGCACCAATTGAACCTCTACAACTCCATTTATAACTACTCAAACCTGCTGGACTCATACCCAGTCCTGCAGGTCACCAAGGGCAGCTTGCCTAACCTCCATTCCATTGTCCTAAATCACTTCAATTCCTCCTCAAATATAGTCAAATGGTTAGTAATTGACCATTACAATGTTCATATACCATTGTTTGAGCAAAACCTAATTTTGTTCAAGTCTCCAAGTTTTCAAGTTCCATACATACATTTCACTTGCACTTAAATATTTAAACACTCATCTCATGTCAAGGCAGCTCACATACCATTTTATTTCAAGGAATTTCATGAAACCCTTAACATCCCTAAGCTACCGAAATTGTATGGATAAATACACATAAATTATATTCTATTTTTATTACAATTTCCACTTGACTCATGGCCTTAAACATGAATTAAGCAAGAAAAGGAGGAGATTGGACACTAACCTTTGTTAGAGCAGAATTTCTCCCTTCACAAACTTCAGTTTCTTGGCTTTTCTTGGCAGCCAAACACCTTGCCAAGTTGTGTAAACAAGTTTTATTGAAGTGGACTTAAGGTTTTGGGGAGTAGAATCAAGGTTTGGAAGAGTTGATGAAAACTTCTTCAATGGAGATGGGAATGGCAGCCGGCTGGTTTGGGGAAGGCAAGCTGAAGTGTTTTCCTTTTTATTTTTTCAATTTAACAAGGCTTTATCCTTTTAATTAGCTTGGCAATTTCCCATTAGTTTGGATTTTATTTGTTGAAATTTTTAATTCATGCATTATGACATCATTGCTTAGGTAATAATTCCACTTAAATTTTCATTTTCTTTTCTTCTCTTCTCTACTCATTTTCAATTTAATTTTTAGTAATATTTATTCACATTTTATGTCATAATAATTATTTACTTAACTGGATAAGTCAGCCAAAAATCATCTCTGAAGGCGTAATGACCAAAATGCCCTTCGTTTGGCTTATCGAGCCAAAATCGTTTGTACCAATTAAAAAATTTTTCTAAGCATTTTCTTAGCATTCTAATGCCATAGAACCCTCAATGACCCCTCTCTAGAATCCCAAAAATTACTTTATGAATTTTTCCCTGAGTCTAGGGCTCCTAGTTGCAAGAACCGCAACTTCCCACTAGGTTACCCATCGCCAGGGCACCGGCTCATTTAACTTGGTTGTATTTTATTTCTAAAATTTTTCCTAAATTTTTCTTGTTAATATTTGAGTTAATTATGGTTTCTTACTTTAGTTTAAATATTTTTCCAGACGTTCTAGCTGTCCGGACCGACACTGGTCACCGGAACAGTAAACTGTACGGTGTTGCTATAGGGAGGGTGTTACACAGTTTATGCACTGTCCCAATAAAGAACATATGAATGCGGTTATTCGAATCCTCCAGTACTTGAAATCAGCTCCAGGAAGAAGACTCATGTTCAAGAGAAATAATCATCTTAATATTGATGGTTACACGGATGTGGATTGGACAGGTAGCATCACTGGCAGAAGATCTACATCAGGATATTTCACCTTCGTGGGAGGAAATCTGGTTACTTGGAGGAGTAAGAAGCAGAAAGTAGTTGCACTCTCTAGTGCAGAAGCCGAGTTTAGAGGGATGGTTAAAGGTTTGTACGAGCTACTATGTTTGAAGGGATTATTAAAAGAAGTGGGATATTCATCTGAGTCTCCAATGAATATGTTTTGTGATAACAAATCAGCTATTGAAATTGCACATAACCCAGTCCAACATGATTGCATAAAACATGTGGAAGTTGATCGGTACTTTATGAAACAAAAGCTCGAAGCCAAGATTGTTCAGTTCCCATTTGTGAGATCAGAGGATCAATTGGCTTATATACTTACAAAGGCAATTCCTACCAAGATTTTCTATAGCTCACTAAACAAGTTGGGCATTGATGATATCCATGCTCCAACTTGAGGGGGAGTGTTGACATGAGCTGTCATGATACAAGGGATCTAAGGATTAATGAGTTGACCTTAATCCCATAATTTGTGCACTATAATTATAAAAGATTAGTTGCCTAGAATAGTTTGATTTGTTTCTCCTTTCCTAGAATAACTTCTATGTACGTTAATATAAATAGCATAGTTGTATCTATGTAAAGATATAAAGGAAAAATATATAAAAGAGAAAAGGACATCAGTTTCTCCTTCAAAGTTTCTTCATCCTCATGTTCTCACACTTCCTCTGTTTCCATGAACAACCCCTTCCCTGGAGAAGCAAACAATGCTACTGAATAAACAGATTTTGTTGAGACCTGAGAGTGGGATTGGAAGGAATATGGGAAGGTAGAGAGCTACACATTTGCGTAGCTTGATTTAAGAAAGAAGATGTTTCAAGCAAGGCATAATTACTATGTCTCTTCTCTTTATCTTAAATTACCTTTATTGAATAAAGATATTTGGATAGTAGAAAAGTCTAATGAATTTTGAAAAAAATATAAATATTAGTCAACTTCTTTTTCAAAACCAATATGAAAAAATGACCGGTGGGCCGTAGCAATATGCGGGGCTTCTCTCTAGTTCCCTCTAAAAATAATCCATAGGCTAGCTGCACATATCAAATTCATAGGTCATAGCAGGCCTAAAATGGCCACCAAGACTGGAACCAACTGGCCTAACAAAGAGGCAAAATTCCATGCTCCCAAAATGATTGTGGAAAATATTTCTCTTGCCTAACAGAGGGGATTTCCTTTTTCCTTCTGAGAAAAACAATGAAAAAAACCTAATATTAGGAATAACTAACTTGAATTTGGTATTAACACTAAAATTCTGATATTAGCAACCTCTCATTCTCTGACTTGGATGTATTGGTTGTTGGGTTTCTTTTAAGCAAGGTGATGCCTCCATTATAACTGAAGTAAAGAGGGAAGTTTATTGTTTCTTTCCTTTGACTGCTATCCATTTCCAAACATAAATATTGTGGCAAAATAGTGGAGTGATAATGATTTGCATCATATTGACTCCAAAATATTGTGAAGTCTTCAAGACATGATGGGAAGTCCATGCATAGCTTCTGATCTTAAGTAGCAGATGTAGAGTTCCTTCTCTGCAGCATAAATATTTAAATCATTAAGGAATTTTAATTGCACTCCGAGAAAAGGGTCTCCAACACCTAATTTGTTCTCTTCCTCTGTGACTCTGTGGACCAACATGTAGGGCAGCAAACTACAGATGAAGCAGTTCTCTACAGAATAAGTAATCATAAAATACACAGAAATTTTTATTCTGAAATAATTTATGGTTTAAAACCAAATTGCAAGTCCATATGAGTTCAAACTCTTGTTGGAAAATAATGCATTAACTGCAAATATTTCACTTTCACAAACATATTAAATAAAAACACTCATTACAAGAACAAATAGATAACCAGAAAAATAAGGCAGAAGGTCTGTTGAGAAGCCTTGTATGTGTCAAAGCATTCTGCAGCTCTTAGGCTGCCCATATTAGGAACTTCTTCTCCAACCTCATTGCACTGATTCCATGACTCTATTGCCAATCTTAGAATATCTCTCCGCATGCCTGGATTGCTGCTGATATATACTCATTTGCAGCTCTAACACACAAAGAACCGGAAAGAAAAACCACTGCCAAAACAAGGGGATAGCAAATTGGCTTACTTACTATAGCCATTGGTGAAAGTGAAGCAAAGGTTGATATCCTATATATACATATGCACCTGGAAAGTTTAATTTTATGTTCAACAAGTGAATGGAGTTTGGGTTTGAATAAAAATGTGGAATTTGAACTTAAATCTGTATTGTCTTTTACTACAGAAACATCGCTTTGGACTTTAGTCTTAAACTTCAGTTGCATGGAACATACTCTTCCTTATATGCCTTGAAGAAAAAAAAAGTTTTTTTTTTTCCTTTACAAGTATTTTCACATTTAGCATATGAAATATTAATATATGATACATTCAGTCAAATTCTTGTAGACTGAATTGAGTTTGCATTTCTAAATCCAACATAAAGTCTCATATTCAAATTTCTTTTTGTCCTAAAAAATTCACAGATGATGAGCATTGCCCTGGTAGAGCGTGACTTACGAGTTTCAGTTAAAGCATGATTCATCTGCAAGTGACTTTAGAATTTACGAGGCCACCACTCTATTAGTCAATAGGATGACCAAGACTGCAAGAGAAACACCCAGAAATTAAATTCTGGAGATTCGATCCGGACCTTCTTAGCTGATAATGATCACACAATCAATTAAAGTAAAGTTGAAAATACCACCCTTTCCCCCTAAAAATAATCAATAGATTAGCTACACATATCAAACCCATGAGTCATAGCAGGCCTAAAAGGGCTATTGAGACTGCAAGTAACTGGCCTGACAAAGAAGCAAAAATCCACTCCCCAAATGATTGTGAAAAATACTATTCTTGTCTATCAGAGGGGATTTATTTATTTATTTTCTTTTTTTTTTCTCTCTCTCTCTCTTTTGCGTTTCAATCACTCCACGTGCCATTGACAAAAGCACTGAAAAACCTAATATTAAGAATAACTAACTTTAATTTGGTATTAATACTCAAGTTACATTTGGTAGAATATAATATAATATAATTTAATATAAAATAAATTAAAATTATAATATAATATAATTATTATTATATTTCTCTATTTGATTTCAAAATAAAAATAAAAATAATTTAATATAATTATAATTTTTATTTTAATATTAAATTTATTTATAATATTAATAATAAGTGATAATGGTTATTGTGATTGGAAATCGAATGATAGTTGTAGCAAAGTAGTGGTGATGATAGCGACAGTGATAATTAAATAATGATGGTGGTGACAAGTGAGGTAGTGGTAGTAAAAGTGACTAAGTAGTGATAGAAGTGATAATAACTAAGTAGTGATAACAATGGTAAAGTGATAACGGTAATAGGATAATGGTGGTAGTGATTGTGATGGTGGTGTTGGTGGTGATAAAGTAATAATAGTAATAAAAGTGGTGGCCTTATGGTGGTGATAATAATATGGATAATAAATAAAAAAATTAAAATAAGTTAATATTACATCTATTATTGTATTTAATGACATTACATAATTGTCATTCCATTCCGTTAAACTTTTTTATATTATCAAACAGCGTAATCAAATATGCAATATAGTTATGATTACATTACAACTTTGATTAGGCTATACCAAACATGGCCTCAAATTTTGATATTAGCAACCTCTCATTCTCTGACCTAGATGGGTGTTTGATTTAGCTCACAAATTAGTCAAACCTATCCATAAGTAGAAAATTATAAGTAGATTATTATTTGATTTGATTTATAAATAAAAAAAAAATTTATTTAAAATAAGTTAAAAGTTATAAGTAATAGTATCCGACTTATGACTTATTTATTTATTTTAAAACTACTCTCTAACTAATTAAAAGATTATATTATCCTAATAATTTTTAAAAATACCAATATTATCTTAATTTTAATAACTACAACACTTAATTAGTATATCAAATAATTAACTACTTATTTTTAATTTGACTTATAAACTAAAAAATATATTTTAAGTAAAAGGTTGATAAGTATTTAAACCAAATACTCACATCCTAATCGTTGAGTTTCTTTTAAACAAAGTGGTGCCTCCATTATAATTGAAGTAAACAGTGAAATTTCTTGTTTCTGTCCTTTGACGGCATTCCTTTTCCAAACATAAATATTGTGGCAAAATATTTGACAATCTCGGTCTAATGTGGCCATTGATTTGGGCTTTTCACTCCTTTGTTAATTAAGTCAATTCCTTAAAGTTAAAATCAAATAAAATTTATTACAATTTAAGATGTTATATTGATGCATACATATTATGTAAGATACAATGGTGTAAAAATTAAAATTTATATAGATTTTTTAAATTATTTATAAAAAATTATTTATATTTTAAATTATATAAAATTGAGAATTAAGATGAAAGAATATTAGAATTAAATAAGATAATTTCTTTTGATTTTATTTATAATGGATGTTAGAACTTTATTGAAATATAACAGATGTAAATTAAGATATAAATAAGGTTTGTTCAATTTCTTATAAATGAAATTATTTTATGGATTGTGTTTTAATTAATTAATGGATGGTCAATTTTTAATAATTATTAGATATCTGGATATGACATTATTTAATTAAAAATAAATTTTTCATCTTTTATTTGTAATTTTATTGAAGTTACATTTTTTGAAGAATGTTGACTCAAAATTTATAACTGAATTAGAATTGAAACTGGACTACAACTATCTTAAAGTAGAAGATCGAGGCTCAATTGAAACTGTGCCTATCAAAAATTAAAACTAGAACCACTTCAAAACCATACTGAAACCATCCTAAGATCATAATTGAATGGGAACCAATTTGAACAATCTAAATCCAAGTCCGTTCCAATTCAAATCTCCAAGGATCAAGGAATCATAAGTTTTGGTTTGAAACTAGACTAGAACCTGCCCTTGGCTAATACTAATCAAAATTCAAATATCAATTTCGAAAATTTCATTCAAAGTCTATTTGTGAATCAAATTTTTAATTAATTAAATTGTTAACTAACTTTAAAATTATTAACCAAATCAAAATTAAAAGAAAATAAAAATTAATTAAAATCGAAAATATTCAGTCAATTATAGTTATAACAGAAGTAATATATATATATATATATATATATATATATATATATATATATATATATATATATATATATATATATATATATATATATATATATAATCAATTAATTAATTATTAAAAAATATATTTATTATTTTTTATTTATGAAAATATGATTTAATATTAATAAAATAATAATTATATGTTAAATATTATTATAAAATAATAAAAAAATATAATTATATGTTAAATATTATTATAAAATAATAAAAATATAATAATAAATAATACATTATTAATAAAATTCTAATTAATATATTAATTAATAAAAATTTATTTATTTTAATTAATTTAATTATTGAATCAAAAGTAACGGAATTGTTAATGAAAAATTAAAAATTTTTATTATTATTAATAAAAAATTAATATAATTTATTATTCTATTAAAATAAACAAATTTTACGATTCAATTTTATTATTCAATTATAATTAAATAATACGCTTATTAATCGTGAGTGTTTAAATTAATAGAAGCTTAAGTAGTTTTTTCTTTTTTTTTTTTTTTTTTTACGTGTGCAACGTAATACTGTTTATTTATATTCATATGTGTGTGTGTGTATGTGTGAGATTAAATTTAAAATTTAAATCTCGCAGCATAGCGAAAATAATTTCAAGACAATAAGTAATACAAATCCTCCAAATCCTAATAACATATTTATAAGTTTACAACTACTAAAATTTTGAAATAAGTAATTTCCTGAATAAAACTAAGCAACGCACAGTCTTCAATCTTCTCCGCACCTTCAAGCATCATCACCATCACATTTGAAATCATCTTCGTTCTACCTGGAAATCGTTTGTGAGGAGAAAAGCGAGTAAAATCTAACATCAAGCATAATTTTCACTTAATACACTACCTATCATATTATTACAAATATTTGAGTAAAAGTTTGAGCAAAAACTTCCTTACTATTATTTATGTTACAAAGAAAGTGTATCAGAGTCCACTTACTTTTTCTTGCTTCTAAGCAATCTAAGAGAATTCAAAACCAAGTTTAGAGACCTAAACAGTAAGCATAGCATAAATTAAAATGGATTATAAGAATTATTTCAACAAATCAGTACGCAATTGAGAGAACATGAGCTCTACCCACTATGCTCTCTGGAAGTCTCCGACAACATGGCTGTGCATGTTGGGCATTTTGAGGTCCAGTGGCTACCTAGGTATAAAGCTCCAGACGTTGTTTTAGCAAAGCTTGTTGGCTCTTGTAGCTGTGGAAGCATCCGTTGTCTTCTTACCATTCCAGCTTCGGCTATTAGGAGGTCCAGCGGCGCTGCATGTTTTTGGTATCTGTGATATTTCGGTTTCCTAGGGCTGCCTCTGTTATGGGGGATAGGGTTTTCTTGTTTGGGCTGGATATATCGGCCTCAGAGCCTTTCCTATTATTTGCAAAGATCTAGTGTAATGTTGCCCATTGGACCTTCTAATGCATTAATGAAAGAAAAAAAAATCAGTGCCATGCACGGCCCACTATTAATAACTATAACCCTCTATGCAACACTTGAATTTTTTATCCGATTGCACCCAAAGAAATTGGACTCGACCACCCTTCTATCGATATATTTGAATTTGGAAACTGTTTGTTGCATTAGAAAATAGTTTTAACAAGCTTTCAAATGTGATAGAATACTCATGCAAAAATTTAGACTTGGACACAATTTGGTTCAGATCGTGAATTGGATTGAAATTAGCCTGAGTCGAATCCGGAACTGAATTAGGTTAATAATCTTGATACTTAACCAAATTTAAACTAGTCTAGGGAGGCCATTTATGATCCCCCTCGCTTGAACCAAAACTGGAACTGGCTAGATTTAATCAAATTTTATTTTTTTTAATATTTTTCCTAAATTTTATAGATTATTTTGAACATTTTTAATTCTTAGACCACACTAAAATAAGGTACACAATAATTTCTATGAATTTTTTAATTTAATTAGCATATTTAGATGTTTAAGTCTGATTTGAAAATTTATATATATATATATATATTTCCTAGATTATGTGGATGATTTTGAGTGTCTTTAATTTTTGGACCATTCTTAAATAAGATACACAATTATATGAATTTTTGAATTAATTAACATTTTTTTTTTATTTTTAGTTTTATTAGAGTTTAATGAATTAAAAAAATATGCTTTGGGTGCTTAGTTTTATTTTATTTCACTGAATGATTCGGTTCGGTTGGTTTTGGACATTAAATGGGCTTCTTATTTGGATATGATTTCACTTTTTTTGAACTTAATTTTTACATTTATTTAGACCTGATTTTTATCCTATTTTGACCTGATTTCACATTAATCAATAAAATTAAATATATAATCTCTATAACAATAAAACAATTTGAAGATGAATATCCATCATAAAGCAAATGTAGAAGTCCTTAATGGTCCAAAATACAATAAATGAAAGGCCTTGCACTATTCCAATACAATTAAAAAAAATTCCTTGTACGGTTCACATTAACCAACCTCTCTCCATACAACAAACCTAAGAGCCATATAATTACAAATTAAAATATTACAACATTTTCATCACTTTGTGTCCAACATGCAAGTTTGAATATTACAAATACCAACAGATGGATATGCAAACATGAAAAGTATTAGAATTGATAAAAGAAAATTAAAAAAATAAATAATAATAACTCTAAACAATTATAACAATATTTAACTATAATATCAACTATCCAGATTCATAGTGTTTTCATTGGTGCTATTTATTTCACAAAATGCAAATACTTCAAAATAAATAAAAAATAATTTAGCAAATAAAATAAAAACAAATAAAAGCAAATTAATTAAATTAATACATACACTCTTCAAGCTTTTCAATGTCAGTAATTTTTTCTTCAATGAATTTGCGAAAATGAGATTTTCGCAACCAATCTTGCTCGCATAGTAAGACTTCAACTATGTTAAGAGTTAAAGAACTCCTAAAAAGATAAAGTACTCTACCTCTAGTACTAAAGGCTGATTCTAAAGTAACTATAGATATAAGCACTGCCAATATATCTCTTGCCATTATTGAAAGGATGTAAAACCTACTAGATTAAGTTGCTACCACTTTAATATATCAAATTCTTAATTTTTATCCACCACTTTAATGCTCTCATTCAAATAGCAATCTAAGTCAAACTTACTATTAGGTTCTATAGTTTCTATTTTATGCTTCAAGAATTGATCCCCCAAATTCAACCTTGATTTCTTTTTTGCTCCTTCACTTTCATTGTTTTCACTTATATTTCTAGTTACTGTGTTATCACATCCATGTTCAGCTTGAAATATTTTCTTGTATTCATCAAAAAAACTCATATACAACTAATTTTGTCACACCTTACTTCTCTGTAAGGTATAACATGATTCCGTAGTATACATAATGAATTACCGAACTTCACCTACCGATAACCCATTAAATATACTACAAAGGATTTTAAAATAATTCAATTTCATTTTTAAGTGTAAAAAGATGATAAAAGAATTATTAAAGTGCCTTTGGATTAGATATATGCCATAAAATTTATTTTGAAATAAATAAGCATTTTTAAAATTTTACAGAATTTTTTCATAGTAACGGCTAAAATTATGTAAAAACAGTTCTTCAAACCTGTTGAAAATCAATTTATAAAAATATATTATACATAAATTGAACTCAATCAAGCTCAATTCATCTCTTTACATTTAACCAACATCAAGAAAATGTACTCATCTCATATACAAATCAAAATAAATATTCTTATACAAATTTACAACTAAAAAATATCAAAATATTATTACAACTTCGTTTATATAACTGCTCATTTGTCTTTTATATACATACATGCTAATTTACATCAAAATAAATTTATAGTGGGTACACCTATTATACTCAAGGATAATCTAATACAGCTCCCAAAATACAGCTACAAGCAGCTTACTCTACTGCTTTGCCTTTCTTTTTACCTGCGACAGTATAAAGTAGTTATCGCTGAGTATTTCACTCAGTGGTGTACAACTAAATTTTTAAAACACAATATAAAAATTGCTTATGTAAAGTATAGCCAAGAATTTGAAATACTCAGATTTCCATAATTCATAAAATCAATGTCAACATTTTCAATCATATAAATCAATTGTTTCAATAACATTTTAGCAAAGCAATTGCAAACAATAGTGTTGTCAACAAATCACACAGTTAAGGCTATGATATAAAATTTTACGATCAATGTTGCGTTGTACACCACGACAAAGCAATCTACAATTTCACTAATCACAATTGATGAGGGAGGTAGCTACCTAACAATATGAGTACTCATCCGAACTTAACCTCAACTATGAGCCAGAGAGGGAGGAACACAATATCAATTTCACCTCATATAATGAGGGACACAAATTAAATTGCCATGCCAACTGTAGTTTCAAAACAAATTCAAATATTTCCATTCAAGGAATCACATTGCAAATCAAATAAATCACATTTCATTCATCAAATTCCCCTTATAGGATTGGCAATACACAATTTCTCAAAACACTTCTGAAATCATTCAAAACCGGCCCACCCCCATGCTACAATGATATAAAAGGGCCATCATCCGCCTTTCCACATTCACAAATTCATTTCATAAATTAAAGTTCTCAAATGCAAGAAAAATCATAATTGATTCATAATAAATTTATTCAAATCAATTGCAAAGTTAAAACCAAAGAAGAAAGTTAGTTGTGCACAAACCTTCAATGGATTTTCTTTTTCTTGATTTACTTCTCATTGTCTTTCAAGGCCTCCTTTTCTACTGAAAATACACAATTAAAGTGTCTCAATACTCATTCCAATTATCTCCAATAGCTAATCAAATAAATGCCTAATGCATATCTAAGTAAATTTTAAAATTTCAATGTATTCTGGGTTCAAGGCAATTCTAGACCCAGACATTGCAACCCCATTTCAACTTGATTTCAGTCATAATTTGAGAAGGTGATCTAATGAAAGTTATTCCTCTCTATCTTAATTTTATTTTCCTTTTTGAATCACTCAATTTGGAGCTCTGGATCTCAAGTTATGGCCAAATTACCAAACACTGTTCCAGGTGCCATATCCTGAAATTCCAAGTTTTTCAGATTTATATGCTAACTTTTCTTTCTATATCCGGGCATCTTAAGCTCATAATTTGACCATAGTCCCTAAAATAATGTTTTAGGTCTTTATCTTAGGTTTCCAAATCAATTTGAATCACTTCAATTGGAGTTTTATAGAGGACGTTATGGCCTAATAATCATTCGGAGGTCACAGGGCCAATTAGCTAAGGTGCAGGAATTCCAGGTTTGAGATTCCTGACTTATCCAAATATTTCTCCTACTTTGCCCTAAGAACTGGATTCTGGTCAAAACATGAAGTTTTTAGTTCTATGTCTTATGAGAATTTTGGTTTGGAATCACCTAATTTGCATTTTTGTAGCCCAAGTTATGGCAATTTTACCAAAACTAGTCGGATGCCTAATCCTTAACATTTTCCAGGTTCAGTCTAGCACTAAGGCAGATTTGCTAGACTAATTATGTCTAGCAATTTGATCAACTTAGGATCATAATTTGATTCCATTATCTTCATAAAAACTATTCTTCTATGTCTCAGGTTTACATAAGTTCAAGAATCACCTAATTTAGAGTTTTCTAGAGTGAGTTATACTTAATTTACCAAGTACTATTCATTTAGCCATTTTTATCAGGTCCAGAATTATAATTCCGGATTCAAGCTCTAATTAGGGCAACCTATAGTCATTTCTAGGTAGGGTGTCTTCATAAAAATTCTAAAATTATGTCTTCACTTTCATTTCCAATTGGTTTCACACCAATTAGAGTTAGATAGCTCAACTTATGAGCAATTATATGCACTGGACTCAAGTTTCCAGAATTCCAGCATAATGACCCCATTTCTATCTCGTTTATTATTTCATCAACCCACTTCATTTTTCATCAATATACCATTAATTGATCATAATTCAACATTAAAGACATCACTTATACTTCATGGTACAAAACCCCCAATTTTCCAAAATTCTAATCTCCCATCTTCCACATTTCATGCAATTCATGCAAATTCCAATACACATATTATGTATACATCATCATCTAAACTTAAATTCATATTCAATTTCATCAAAACATATCAAACCCTAGCCTATTCCAAGCTGGCCAAAATTTAGGTTTAGGTTTTATGCATAATTCTCATGATTTTTCATGTTATTTCTCTATATTTCTGAAGGAGCGAAAGCATGAAAAACACAAGTTTAGATAATTGAAATTCAAAATTTTTTCACTTAGGGTCACATGCATTATGCAATATTCATTTTTATCTATTTGATTTCAATGATAAACAGCATATTAAAACTCTTTTTATATGTTTTTGGATCTACATTTGGAATTTAAGATTTTAGAATTAATCAGATTAATTTTAAGAATCCTAGATTAGATCAAGAATAAGTACACTAACCTTTTGATGCACTACAGTATATTTAACACCTTTGGGATGCGTCTAGGACACCAGATGTTGTCCCTCTAGCTTGTCCATGCCAAGATCACTTATGGCAGCCTTTGAACAGCTTCTAAAGCTTTTTCTATGAATTAGAAAATCAAGTTTTGCCTTTTGAGAGATTACAGATGTAAACAGGACACTAGAAACAATTTCTAATATTTTTAATTCAAGAGATTGTTTGCTAATCTCTTTGAATTGATGAGAGATGAAGAAGAAGAGAAGGGAGAGGAGCCAAGGGTGGTGGCACCTTTTCGAGAATGAGCAGATTGTATATTTGTTCTTTCATCCTTACACTTATATAGTTAGGTCACCACTTAAAACTCTTGCCACATGTTACCTTCTGATTGGCTCTAGGTTTAATTGACCCATTCACATTGTGTCTAATGTCAAACCTATATTTAATCTTGATTTTAATCATCTTACATGATTAAAGACATATGGCAAGCTTATGTGTAGTGCCATGTGTCACCATCTCATGGTGTCATATGTCACCCTGTGAAATGACCAAAATGCCCCTGTGTCTTAATTTTGAGTTCTCAATCCAAAATAATTATTTTTCTTCTTCTAATCAATTTATATCAAATATAAATAAATTAATTAATCTCTATTAATTAATTTCTCATTAATTAAATTCATATTTAAACACTTTAAATATAAATTTAACTTATACTATACATCCAATAACCTAGATTTGGTTTCAAGCCATGCTAAGGACTTTGCATTCTAATTGCAAACCAAACATATTTAATTTGGTGATTACTTGTGTATGTGTGTGACTTACTAGGCTCATCACTAATTGGCAATGAGACATGATATCAACTATTAATATCATCAGAACTCTTTCTTACCATAAATGATTTGTCTAAATTATTTTATGCATCTCATAGACCATGGTTAACACCTAGCATAGCATGCCATGGCCACCCAATTAGTAATAAGGTTTACCTTAAATGAACCTATAATCATATGTTACCATGCACTAGAATCTCTCTGTTACAAAATCCCAATTCGAGCTGGAGTCATGGTTTATGTCAAACCCCATTTGCTATGAGTATTATGTTCTCTTTTAATTCCAGTTCTTGATTAAAAAGATTTTCTCATCAGAAACTCTTTTCTGATTAAATCTATCTGTCCTGGCTAGGAACTTGAAACATCAAGAATAATTAAATAAACATAGGATTTTATCCCTATTTACTTAGAGGAACAGATTCCATTTTGATTAACATCTACCTCCATATATAACTAGTAGGAGCCAACACATGCCCATACACCCATACACAGTACAACTATGAAAGCAGTATCAAATTCAAACCACCTATATATAAGATAATTGCACTATCTCAGGTCTAAAGATTATATACACTGATATAATTTATGATATAATTTATGGCAATATATTGACAAGAGTAAACTCCATCTGCTTGTCATAAATGTCACTGGTTCGGCCTACTCATCATGTATAAGTGCCTATCATGTTTGTTATATGGCATGAGACTCACCATTTCATCTTATTTATATCTCATATAAATAACTTGGGAACAAACATAAATACAATCTTACTGGATAAGTCATATCCTTGTTGTGAAGTATCCTCGATTGTGAACCTATTTATGATACTTTGTACTAGAAATACTGTCACTCATATTCTTAACAACTTAAGAATAGAATTTCTAACAAAATATCAATAGACCTTTTTTATTACACATAAATATATTATGTAAACGAAAAAGTGAAAATGCCTTTTTATTAATAAAAACGTGTACAAGATACATACTAAATGATATGCTCTAGGGCATACTACTAAAACTCTCCCACTAGCACTAGAGCCATTCATTACAATATCTTAGACCCATCTTCTCAAGATGTCAGTCTAGCTGAATCTGTGACATAGGCTTAGTGAATGGATTAGCTAGATTTTCAGCTAATGCTATTTTCTGCATGGCTACATCGCCTCGCCCAAATATTTCTCTAATAATGTGGTAGCGCCTTTCTATGTGTTTCGATTTCTGGTGAGACCGGGGTTCCTTAGCCTGTATGACTGCTCCATTATTGTCACAGTAAAGTGAAACTGCTAACTCAATGGAAGGAACTACTGCAAGTTCTGTCACGAACTTCTTTATCCAAACAGCTTCCTTTGCAGCATCTGATGCAGCAATATACTCAGCCTCGGTAGTGGAATCTGCAATCGTACTCTGTTTGGAACTCTTCCAACTGACTACACCTCCATTACAAATGAACACATACGCAGAGGTAGACTTTCTATCATCGATATCTGATTGGAAATCAGAATCAGTATAACCATCCAATTGCAAGTCTCCACCTCCATAAATTAAGAATAAATCCTTAGTTCTTCTCAAGTACTTAAGGATATTCTTGACAGCTATCCAGTGTTCCAAACCTGGATTGGATTGGTACCTACTAGTCAAACTAACAACATATGCGATATTCAACTTAGTACACAACATTGCATACATCAAACTTCCAATAGCTGAAGCATATGGAATCCTTGCCATTTTATCTCTTTCTTCAGGTGTCTTTGGAGATATTTCTTTAGAAAGGTGGATACCATGTCTCAATGGTAATAATCCTCTCTTGGAATCAAGCATGTTAAACCTCTTTAACACTTTTTCCAAGTATAGACTTTGAGATAAACTAATTATTCTTTTCACTCTATCTCTATAGATGCGAATCCCAAGAATATAGGTTGCCTCCCCTAAGTCTTTCATGGAGAATGTATTTGACAACCATACCTTTATAGTTGTCAACATACCTGTGTCATTATCCATTAATAGTATGTCATCCACATATAAGACAAGGAAAGTGATAGCACTATCACTAACCTTCTTATGTACACATGGCTCATCCTCATTTTTTATAAAACCAAATGACTTTATGGCTTCATCAAAATGGATGTTCCAACTCCTTGAAGCTTGTTTCAACCCATAAATGGATCGCTTTAGCTTGCATACCTTGGAACCATCTTGGGATTCAAAACCTCTAGGTTGTTCCATGAAAATGTTTTCTTCAATGTATCCATTGAGAAAAGCTATTTTGACATCCATCTGCCAAATCTCATAATCATAGTATGCAGCTATTGCTAATAGAATCCTAATTGATTTGAGCATGGCAACAGGCGAGAAAGTCTCCTCATAGTCGATTCCTTGCCTTTGGCGAAACCCTTTCGCTACTAGCCTTGCCTTATAGGTCTCTACCTTTCCATCAGAACCAATTTTCTTCTTGAAAACCCATTTGTTCCCTATAGGTACAATACCTTCAGGTGGGTCAACAAGATCCCAAACTTGATTCTTATACATGGAATCAATTTCGGATTTCATAGCATCAATCCATTTTGAAGAGTCTATATCTAATATAGCTTTTTCATAGGTAAGTGGATCATCCCCATGATCTACTTCTTCATGAGTAGACAACTCTTGTTCTTCTTCATGAGGGAAACCATATCTCACTAGTGGGTAAGATACCCTGGTTGTTCTACGAGGAATAGCTGTAGATGTTTCATCAATGGGTGTAGGTTGACTAGATGGATCTATATCCATCTAATTTGTTGGTTGGTCAGAATTCTCCAATTCTAACTCTATTTGCCTTCCTTTGCCTCCTTCTTGAATAAACTGTTGTTCAAGAAATGTGGCATCTCTACGTATCACAACCTTTTATGATGTAGGCAAATAAAAATAGTATCCAAAACTATCTTTTGGATATCCAACAAATCGACCCTTTTCTAATCTAGTTTTCAATTTATCAGTGTTCAGCTTTTTGATATAAGCTGGACAATCCTTAATCTTAACATGCTTAAGACTTGGTTTTCTTCCATGCCATATCTCATAAGGTGTGGAAGAAACTAATTTTGATGGAATTCTATTCAGAATATACAAAGCTAATTCTAATGCAAATCCCCAAAAAGAGATTGGCATATCAGTATAGCTCATCATACTATGTACCATATCCAATACGGTACGATTTCTCCTTTCAAATACACCATTCAGCTGTGGTGTTCCTGGAGGAGTTAGCTGGGAAACAATGCCGTGCTCTCTCAAATATTCATCAAATTCAGTACTCAAATATTCACCTTCACGATCTGATCTAAGAGCTTTAATACTCTTTCCTGTTTGATTTTCTACTTCAAATTTAAATTCTTTGAACTTTTCAAAAGATTCATGTTTGTATTTCATCAAATACAAATACCCAAACCTTGATTTATCATTAGTAAAGGTAATAAAGTAATGAAAAACGCCTCTAGCTATTTCCTTATATAGACCACATACATCACTATGTATTAGCTCCAAAATATTTTCAGCCCTTAGCCCTTGTCCAACAAAGGGTGATCTAGTCATTTTGCCCTAAAGGTAAGATTCATAAGTTGGAGTAGGCTCAGAGCCCAATGAGGATAGAATCCCCATTTTCTCCAGTTTTGCAATCCTATCTTCTGCAACATGACATAACCTTAAGTGCCAAATATATTTTGAACTTGAGTTGATTTTCACCATAGCATTGCATTCATTTAGATCACTTGCATTCATTTTGTGTTTGTCATTATTATCCAAATAATAAAGACCATTATTCATATAACCCAAACCAACATATTTATTTCCAAAAGAAATATTGCAAATATCATCTGTGAACTAAAATTCATAGCCATTTCTGATCAAACTAGATATAGAAATGATGTTCTTGAAAGCATCAGGTACATATAAAATATTATCCAAACACAAAACATGTCCAAATATGTAAAAAGATTTAGATCCTATGGCTAAAGCTTCAACAGTTGAGCCATTGCCAATCCGGACTCTAACATCTCGAGAACGCAAGCTGCTACTATTTGCTAGTTCCTGCATATCATAAGAAATGTGAGAACTGGCACCAGTATCTAAAACACAAGCTGTATATGAACTATGAGTATCATTAGAATCTAAATAACAAGATATAGACATATCTTCCGTAGGTGTATCCTTCTTGTTTTTCAGAGAAGCAAAATACTCTGGGCAGTTCCTTTTCCAGTGCCCATCCTTCTGGCAGTGGAAACACTTTCCTTTGCCTCCATCAGCTTTAGTCTTCCCTTTTTGTTTAGCTATTTTCTTGGAAGGACCAGGAATCTGAGATTTCTTTTTCTTATTGCCCTTCTTCTTGTTGGACTTTCCAGCAGAAGAAGATGCAATCAAAGCTACCTCTTTTCCTTTATTACCCGGCATATTCTTTTGGGTAATAACCAGCATGTTGAGTAAGCCAGCAAGGTGCATTCCTATTTAGTCATATGAAAATTTGTCACAAAATTCCCAAAAGACTCAGGAAGGGACTGAAGGATCAAATCCGTCTGCAGTTGGAAATCCATGTTAAAGTCAAGATGTTCCAGCTGCTCAATCAGTCGAATCATCTTGTGGACATAATCCCCAACATTCTGTCCATCAAACATCCTCATGCGGAATAGCTGCTTAGATATCTCATACCTAGCATTCCTGCTATGCTCACCATACAACTCTTGTAGGTGAAGGAGGATCTCACTCGCACTCTGCATGTTCTCATGCTGCTTTTGTAACTCATTACTCATGGAAGCAAGCATGTAACACTTAGCTCTCATATCATGCTCCTTCCACTTGTCCAAAGTTTCATGTTCCTCTTGTGTGGCCTCTAGAGGTAAGGGACCAAGAACATTTGAGTCTAGAACATATCCTATATGTTCAAGGTTCAGGACAAGTTTCAAATTTCTTAGCCAATCAGATAGATTAGGTCCTGTCAACCTATTTCGATCAAGTATGCTTACAAGGATATTGGATGGTGGTGGTTGTTCTGTACTCATTATTATCAGAAAATTAACTGCAGAAAATAACTAGATTAATTAGTAAATGTACCATGTAATTAACCAAAAAAATTATGGTCTTTTAATCAAATTGGTCCTCCCACTAACTTAGCGAATCCTATACTTCCAAAGTAGAAAATGGAAATCCTAGTTGGATGGATTTCTAGTGGGTGATTGAATTCTTATAATTCTATTAATCATCCTCAGGTAGAAACAATAAGTGAGCAACTCCTTGCCCATCACATCTCATATGAGGTGCAATCCTTTACCTAGCCCCTAATACTCAAAATCTCAGGTACATCCATTATTGACTTATCTTGTATTAGTTAAGTTAATCCCATTGAGCCAGTAATTATGCAAATAATTTTAATATCCTCAGGTACATCCAATATTAGCTACCAAACCATTTACATATTTATAACATCTCATGCTTAACAATTATTCTTAAGAAAATCTCTTAAATTAATTGCATCTTATGCAAGTATTTAAAATTTTTTAAAATAATTGCTTCAATGGAGGGCCCATGTTATAATTACTTTAATTATAGCATTTCCAACTTAATCTTTTGTTTGGAAGATTTTATGGTCATCCTAATTACTATTAAGGTCTCACTTTGCACATTATCCAATTAGCATGCATATATCATATACTTGCATACATTCCCATACATCTCATGCATTCATGGATAAATAGTAAATATGGTATGATCATGGACTTTCTAAGGGATTCAATTTTGAGCCACCAAGAATTGAATCAGGGCATTCCTAGGTGCATTTCATTCATTCATATTACAAGAGTAGCTGAAGGAGTACATAATCAACACATGATCTTGAATTCCTCCCACTGGTCCCACCAATGCTCTTGACCTCCTTGATCTTCTTGCAATCCAATTACATAGTAATCCTTGGCATACCAAGGCGAATTTACAAGAACTAAAAAAATGAAATTACAACCCAAAAATATTACAACCTTTATAATACATGCCCCAAAATAAATAAATTAATTTACAACCTAAAGAAACATAAAAGAAATAAATCCAATCACATTGGTCTTTTATAGTCTATGATCATCCATCATGCATATCACTATTTAACAATTAAATAAAAACATACATACTTAAACTAAATTGAATATCTCATATTCAACTTAAAAATCTAGATTTGAATATGATTCAAACAAATTTAGAAATTCATATTTGAATCACATTCAAACAAATTTAAAAATTCAGATTTGAATCATATTCAATCAATTTTTAAAATTCAGATTTGAATCACATTCAAACAACTTTAAAATTTCATATTTGAATCACATTCAAACAACTTTAAAAAATTTAGATTTGAATCACATTCAAACAACTTTAAAAATTCATATTTGAATCATATTCAAACAACTTTTAAAATTCAGTTTTGAATCACATTCAAACAATTTTAAAAATTCAGATCTGAATCATAATTTAATTGTGTGATTAAAACTGCTAATTAAACATTTTAATTAGTCATAGGATGAACTTTAGATCATGCAACAATTGTAGAATTTAATAACAACCATGCGCACTATGTTGGTGTTCATCAAGCATGCCGCCACACATCTATTGCAACCAGCAATGGATCAATCATCTCATGATCAAAACACACAATTAAATCATATAATCAACAATCTAAATGGCAAATATAGTGGCTTTGATACTAATTGAAGGAGCGAAAGCATGAAAAACACAAGTTTAGATCATTGAAATTTAAAATTTTTCACCTAGGGTCACATGCATCATGCAAGATTCATTTTTATCTATTTGATTTCAATGATAAATAGCATATTAAAACTCTTTTAATATATTTTTGGATCTACATTTGCCATTTAAGATTTTAGAATTAATCAGATTAATTTTAAGAACCCTAGATTAGATAAGAACAAGTGCACTAACCTTTTGATGCACTGCAGTATATTTGACACCTTTGGGATGCATCTAGGACACCAGATGTTGTCCCTCTAGCTTGTCCACACCAAGATCACCTATGGCACCCCTTGAACAGCTTCTAAAGCTTTTTCTATGAATTAGAAAATCAAGTTTTTCCTTTTGAGAGATTACAGATGTAAATAGGACACTAAAAACAATTTCTAGTATTTTTAATTCAAGAGATTATTTGCTAATCTCTTTGAATTGATGAGAGATGAATAAGAAGAGAAGGGAGAGGAGCCAAGGGTGGCAGAACCTTTTTGAGAATGAGCAGATTGTATATTTTTTCTTTCATCCTTATACTTATATAGTTAGTTCACCACTTAAAACCCTTGCCACATGTCACCTTCTGATTGGCTCTAGGTTTAATTGACCCAATCACATTGTGCCAAGTGTCAAACCTATATTTAATCTTGATTTTAATCATCTTATATGATTAAAAGACATATGGCAAGCTTATGTGTAGTGCCATGTGTCACCATCTCATGGTGCCACATGTCACCCTGTGAAATGACCAAAATGCCCCTGTGTCTTAATTTTGAGTTCTCAACCCAAAATAATTATTTCTCTTCTTCTAATCAATTTATATCAAATATAAATTAATTAATTAATCTCTATTAATTAATTTCTCATTAATTAAATTCATATTTAAACACTTTAAATATAAATTTAACTTATACTATACATCCAATAACCTATATTTGGTTTCAAGCCATGCTAGGAAATTTGCAATCTAATTGCAAACCAAACCTATTTAATTAATCAATTAAACTCTTTAATTAATTAAATTATATTTAATTTGGTAATTACTTGTGTATGTGTGTGACTTACTAGGCTCATCACTAATTGGCAATGAGACATGATATCAACTCTTAATATCATCAGAACTCTTTCTTACCATAAATGATTTCTCTAAATCATTTTATGCACCTCATAGACCATGGTTAACACCTAGCATAGCATGTCATGGCCACCCAATTAGTAATAAGGTTTACCTTAAATGAACCTATAATCATATGTTACCACACACTAGAATCTCTCTGTTACAAAATCCCAATTCGAGCTGGAGTCATGGTTTATGTCAAACCTCATTTGCTATGAGTATTATGTTCTCTTTTAATTCTAGATCTTGATTAAAAAGATTTTCTCATCAGAAACTCTTTTCTGATTAAATCTATCTGTCCTGGCCAGGAACTTGAAATATCAAGAACAATTAAATGAATATAGTATTTTATCCCTATTTAATTAGAGGAACAAATTCTATCTTGATCAATACCTACCTCCATATATAACTAGTAGGAGCCAACACATGCCCATAAACCCATACACAGTACAAGTATGAAAGCAGTATCAAACTCAAACCACCTATATACAAGATAACTGTGCTATCTTAGGTTTAAAGATTATATGTACTGATATGATTTATGACAATACATTGACAAAGAGTAAACTCCATGTGCTTGTCATAAATGTCACTGGTTCGGCCTACTCATCATGTATAAGTGCCTATCATGTTTGTTATATGGCATGAGACTCACCATTCCATCTTATTTATATCTCATATAAATAACTTGGGAACAAACATGAATACAATCTTACTGGATAAGTCATGTCCTTATTGTGAAGTATCCTCGATTGTGAACCTATTTATGATACTTTGTACTAGAAATACTGTCACTCATATTCTTAACAACTTAAGAATAGAATTTCTAACAAAATATCAATGGACATTTTCTATTACACACAAATATATTATGTAAACGGAAAAGTGAAAATGCCTTTTTATTAATAAAAATATGTACAAGATACATACTAAATGATATGCTCTAGGGCATACTACTAACAATTTCAACTTAATTTCAAGAGATATAACACTAATTAAACTTGGAAGATGAATTACCTCAATTGACCTATTTCAAAACTTCAATTTCTTCAAGTTTTCTCCTTCCTCTTGCTTCCAATCTTCCTCCCAAGGTGAAATTTACAATTTTCTCTCAAGGAGCTGGAAGATATGGAAGGTAGGCAAGGTTTCAAGAGCTTGGGTTAATGAAAATGGAGGGAGAGAGTGAGGGAAGATGGTTCGGCTTAGCTTTGGAAGAAGAAGGAAGATGATCACTTTAAATTATGATAATTAAAAATGGGTTGTCTTATGTTAATAGGTCATTAGTTTTAATTGCATCATATTTAGGTCATGCTTATGTCATAAATGTAATTAAAACTTGAATTTTCATTTCTTTTCTTTCCTTTTCACATTTACAATTAAATTTTCCTTAAAGTTTCTTCATTTTTCAATACATTAATTTCACTTAAATTAATTGACATTTTGATCAAAGTCAACTCCTCAAGTGAAATGACCAAAATGCCCCTCATCGGGTTATAGTCCATCTTTTTTCATAGTACCCGATGAGTCCTTAAGTTTTGATTCACTAAATTGTATCTCTTTCCTTTTTATTTCTTTGATTTCCAAATTCCCAATAATTTCTAAATAGTTTCTTAATTAAGGTCTCCATAGGGTCCTACACAAATTTATGGTAGTAACTGAAATTATAGTCGCTTCCCGTGTAGGTCACTCATCGCCAGGACCTAGGCTCACTTAACCTATTTGTGCTTCATTTCTTTTATTTTTCTCCAACCTCATTTAATCTTTATTAGTTTGATTTATGGTTTCTCTCTGTGATTTAAATTTGGTTCTAGACATCCTAACTGTCTGAACAGGCATTAGCTATCGGAACAGTAGGATATACTGAACTACTTAGTATGAGGGTGTTACAAATTTAATTTTCATTATCAATTCCATGCCCTCTCTTCTTTCCCATACACAGCTAAAAAAGAAAATTCCATAAATTTTAACTTATATCTAGGATCAACCACCATTGTAATATAAATTATTTTATTCATCTTATCAAAATCTCCCTAATATTTATCAAATTTTACCTTCATCCTATCACCCATACATGCCAATCTTACGTCATTACTCCCTTGCAACTCTTGCAATAAACAATCAACTGAACTAATCTCATTAAAAAATATATTAGGATTGACATATCTAGATCTTGATATTCTCCAGGTTAGATCATAAAAATGGCTAAAAAAATCTGCAACTCTCCTAACATGTTCCCAATCCAAACTATCTGGCAAACCATCATTTGACTGAAGATCAAGTTTAAAGCATGTATCTATAGTAGTATATCTATCAAATGCATTTCCAAACTTTTATGCAGTATTTAACATCAAAGGATTTCACCTAGTGCACATCTAAGCATAAAGAACTTTTATTTTCAATCAACTCCATCTCACAACATGATTTAAACTTTTACAACCTCGCAAGAGATTGCCTAACATATCTCACTACTTTCCTAACCCTTTTTACTGGAACATTGATTTCCTTTAATCAATCAATAACAACCAAGTTAATTATATGTGCAATGCATCTCATGTGAAGGTACTTGCAATTTAAAATGCTAAACCCCCAACCAACTATTTTCTTTATCAAATAGGCAATGGCAACATCATTTGAACTTCCATTATCAGCAGTTACTGTAAACACTCTCTTAATTACTAACAAACTCATTTTTTGTAGGTAATATTAAGAAGAAAATAAAAAATAGAGTTTTAAAATAAATACCTATGAAAATTTTATATCGGTAATTACCAACAAACTATATTTAATTCGTAATGTTAAGAAAAAAATAGAAAAGAAAAATTAATTTTACCTATGAAAATTTTTCGTCGACAATTATCAACGAACTCGTTTTTTGCAGGTAATATTAAAAAGAAA
This sequence comes from Hevea brasiliensis, assembly GCF_030052815.1. NCBI lineage: Eukaryota > Viridiplantae > Streptophyta > Magnoliopsida > Malpighiales > Euphorbiaceae > Hevea > Hevea brasiliensis. Next base: position 80,756,972 of record NC_079503.1, read on the forward strand.
ATAAAAAATAAATTTAAAATAAATATTTACAAAAATTTTTCATCGTTTATTACCAGCGAATCATATTTAGTCTGTAACACCGAGAATAAAATATAAAAGAAAAATTTTAAAAAGCTTAAAAAATTTTACTTACGAAAATTTTTTATCAGTAATTACTAACGAGCTAATTTTTTATAAGTAATATTAAGAAGAAAATAAAAAATAAAATTTTAAAATAAATACCTACAAACATTTTGTATTAGTAATTACCAATGAACCATGTTTAGTTAGTAATACTAAAGAGAAAATAGAAAAGAAAAATTTTAAATGTTTAAAAAATTTTACCTACGTAAATTTTTCATTAATAATTACCAAAAAAATCATTTTTTACAGATAATATTAAGATGAAAATAAAAAATAAATTTTAAAATAAATACCTATCAAAATTTTTTATCGGTAATTACCAATGAGCCATATTTAGTCGGTAATACTAAGAAGAAAATAAAAAATAAAAATTTTGAAATAAATTACCTACAAAAATCTATTGTCAGTAATTACCAACAAATTATATCTGGTCAGTAATATTAAAAAGAAAATAAAAAAAAATTAAAAGCTTACTTACGAAATTTTTTCATCAATAATTACCAACGAATCACATTTAGTCAGTAATATTAATAAGAAAATAGGAAAATAAATTTTAAAAAACTTAAAAAATTTTGCCTATGAAACTTTTTCATCAGTAATTACCGATGAACCATATTTAGTCAGTAATACCAAGAAAAAATATAAAAAAAAAAAATTTCAAAGTTTAAAAAATTTTACCTACAAAAATTATTCATCAGTAATTACCAATAAATATCGATTTCATCAGTAATCCGTTGATAAATCACAAAAAATATAAAATTCTCATATTATTTGTGAATAAATAGGAGATGAGTTAATTTCTCTATTAAAAGAAAAATATTCCCCAACATATAGCAATTGTAGCATAGTTACTATATGGGGCCTACTTCGGGCTCCTCTAGCTATTTTTTTTTAAAGTCATTTAAAATAATTTTACATTTAAATTAAAATAATTAATATTTAATATTAATTAAAAATGATAAGAAATTTTAAAAATTACAAATAAATTAAAAATTAAATTAAATTGAAAATTTTAATTAAATTAAAATAACAAAATTAAATTAAATTTAAAAGTTAATTTAAATTAAAAATTAAATTAAATTAAAAGGTAAAAAATTAAATTAAAAATATAGAGTAAAATTAGCTGTAAAAAATTATCATTAGTAATTGCATACGATAACTCATTGTTGTTGGCAATTACTAACGATAATTTGTTGTCGTCAGTAATTACTAACAAAAAGTATTGTAGGTAAATAGTCAGTAATTTATAAGCGTATAATCTCCTACAAAATTACCTACCAAAAAAATCTTAATTTACCTACGAAATAATTCATTGATAAATTTAGCGACAACATTTTTTTTTTGTTAGTAAAAATTATTTATGCTATAATTTATGGATAAAAAAATTTCGTCTGTAATTTATTAGTAATTCTGGTTACTAATGAAATATAGGCATATTTGGTTGATAATTTTCATAGCTATATATATATATATATATTTTAATTTCTTATAGTGCAAATACAATAAAATGAAAGTCATCCAAACTAATAAAATGAAAGGCCTTGCACAATTCCAATACAATAACAAAAAAAAAAGTCTTTATACAGTTCACATAAAGCAGACTCTCTCCATACAACAAACATAAAAGCCATACAATTACAATTAAAATATTACAACATTTTCATCACTTTGTATCCAACTAGCAAGTCTAAATACTGCAAATACCAACCAATGGATATGTAAACATGAAAAGTATTACAATTGATAAAAAAAAAATTAAGAAATAAAAATTAACAACACTAAATAATTATAGTAATATTTAACGATAATATCAACTATCCAAATTCACAGTGTTCTCATTGGTGCTACTTATTTCACATAGCACAAATGCTTGAAAATAAATAAAAAATAATTTAGCAAATGAAATATAAACAAATAAAAGCAAATTAATTAAATTAACACATACCCTCTTCAAGCCTTCAAAGTCAGCAATTTATTTTCCAATGAATTTGCAGTAATGGGATTTCTGCAACCAATCTTGTTTGCATATTAAGGCTTCAACTATTTTAAGAGTTAAAGAACTCTTAAAAAGATCAAGCATTCTACCTCTAGTACTAAAAGGCTGATTCTAAAGTAACTATAGATATAAGCACCGCCAATATATCTCTTACCATGATTGAAAGGATGGGAAACCTACTAGAATTAAGTTGCCACCACTTTAATATATCAAATTCTTAATTTTTATCCACAACTTTAGTGCTCTCATTCAAATAGCAATCTAAGTCAAACTTACTATTAGCTTATATAGTTTCTATTTTATGCTTCAAGAATTGATCTCCCAAATTCAATATTGATTTCTTTTTTGCTCCTTTACTTTCATTATTTTCACTTGTATTTCTAGTTACTGTGCTATCATATCCATGTTCAACTTGAAATATTTTCTTGTATTCATCAAATAACTCATATACAATCAATTTAATTTTCTTTACCAATTCCATACCCTTTTCTTTCCCATACACAACTAAAAGAGCAAATTCCATAAATTCCAACTTATATCGAGGATCAACTAACATTGCAATATAAATTATTTTATTCATCTGATTAGTATCTCCCTAATATTTATCAAATTTCACCTTCATCCTATTACTCGTACATGCTAATTCTATGTCATTACTCCCTGCCACTCTTGCAGTGAACAATCAACTGAACTAATCTCATTAAAAAATATATTAGAAGTGACATATCTAGATCCTAATATTCTCAAGGTAAGATCATAAAAATGGCCAAAAAAATATGCAACTCTCCTAACATGTTCCCAATTCAAACTATCTGGCAAATAATCACCTGATTAAAGATCAAGTTTAAAGCACGTATCTATAATAGCATATTTATCAAATGCATTTTCAAACTCTTGTGCAGTATTTAACATCTAAGGAATTTCACCTAGTGCACCCATATAAGCATAAAGAATTTTTATTTTCAATCTCCTCCATCTCATAACATGATTTAAACTTTTGCAACCCATCAGGAGATTGCCTAATATATCCCTCTGCTTTCCTAACCCTTTTTACTGGAACATTGGTTTTCTTCAGTCTATCAATAACAACCAAGTTAATTATATGTGCAATGTAACTCATGTGAAAGTACTTGCGATTTAAAATGCTAAACTCCTAACTAACTATTTTCTTTATCAAATAGGCAATAGCAACATCATTAAAACTTGCATTATCAATAGCTACGATAAACACTCTCTTAATTCCTCAATTTAGCAAACTATTAAATGCCACACTAATATCATCACCCTTATAACTAGTAATTGGACAAAAATTAAGAATTTTTTTTTGTTTTTGTGCAATGTCCAATTATCATTAAACACTCTCTTAATTCTCCAATTTAGCAAGCTATTAAATGCCACGCTAATATCATCACCCTTATAACTAGTAATTGGACAAAAATTAAGAATTTTTTTCGTGCAATGTCCAATTATCATCAACATAATGTGAAGTGATACACATATAATTGATCTTTTGTAATGAAGTCCATATATCTATGGTAATGCAAACCATTTAATTAGACTTTTGAAAGTAATTCTTCAATTTTTTTCCTCTCCTCCATGTACAAGTCATAACAATCCCTTGAAACTATCCAGTGGGATGGAATTCGAAACCTAGGTTGTGTACAGTCCATAAATTCCTTAAACCCTTCCCTTTCCACAAACATAAATGGGAGCTCATCAACGACTATAATTTTAGCTAGGTTCCATTTTGACCTCTCTTGATCAAAACTCCAAATATTTAGTGTACCAAATGACTACCCCCTCCCTCTTGTGTACTAGAAAGTGGTTGTAAAGACAATTGTGATTGTCTAGCAGTCATACTATGTGCATTCTTTATGCATAAAAACATGTGATTTCAAAGTGCAATATTGCCATTTTTTTTGGGTAGACAAAATAATTCATTGTAACAGTAATTGCACTTGCCTTTTCGTGGATCATTATCATCAATAAACTTTAAAAAGTGATCCCGAACAATTGATCTTGGCTTCATGCCCTTTCTCTTCATTTTGAAAGTTGCTTCGCTGACTTTGATTTGGCTTCAAGTAACTAGAAGTGGATGAGAAGGTGCCATAGGAGGATCAATTGTTGTTCGTTGTTGTGCCATCTTTGCAATTTAAAAATTAACTTAAGTATGAAATAAAAATATACAATTACATATATATACAATATCAAAAATCAACTTATGATGGTCGCAATTGTTCCTCCAAAACTTGGCTTCAATCTAGAACTAAAAACATCTAAAAGGTTTCTATTTCTCTATCTTCACTTTCTATTTACATTTCAGAAATTTATCCTAATAGAATCACATTATACAGATTTTAGTACTATTTATCAAATTATGCAATTGATCTTGCCTACACCACCATTTATTAGCACTTTCACAAGTTCTTTTTCTACTTTCAGGATAAGGAAGCTACACATATATTTAATTATCTTCCAAGGTAGAGTAATCACACACACACACACACACACACACACACACACACACACACACATATATTCTATAAAAGCCTTTTTCTTTTGAGAAAAAAAAATACACTTATTTCTCTTCCAGTAATTGATTTCACTCTTTCCATTACTAAATAATTAATTGTTTAAAATTTTTTTCCTTAAAAAAATTTAATTAGGTTAGTTTGAAACTAAAAATAAACTGAACCTAACTCAAAATTTAAACTACTTTGAAACCAAAATCATAATCAAATCCAAACTGAACCAGAATTGAGATTGTGATCACCAACCTAATCCCTACCATGGAAATAAATTGTAGCCAATAGTTTGGCCAACTAGCTAGGAATCAAACTAGGTTGAACCAAAAACTGAAACTAAAAAAGGAACCAAGTTGAACTCGAATTGGACCAAATTCAAAAATCAAAACCAAAATAGGAATGGGTTGAATCAAAATCAAACCGAGTGGAAACAAAAACTAAAACTAAGTTAAATTATAATTGAACTGAATGAAAATTGAGACCAAGACTGAAAAACAAGTTGAAACTAAAATTAGGTTGAAGTAAAATCAGAACAAAACTGAATGGGAATTGAAAATAAAGCTAGACTATAACTAAAACCAAAAACCAAAATCAAAATCAGATTAAACTAGAACTAAATTAGGAGGCAAAACTGAAACCAAAATTGGTTTGAACCAAAATTGTTATCAAAATTAGTGGGAACCAAGTTGAACCGAGACCAATGGAAACCCTCTATTTGCTTGAAATTTGCTCAAATGATGTCCTCTAACTTGTCATTTGAAATTCATAAATATATGAGTCTCATTCTTTTATAAACAAGAAGAAATTAAAATTTTGCATTTAAGAGAGCATTATTTTTAGTTCTTTCGATGTGTGCTATAATTTTCTTAATTTTCAATAAGTTCAAGCTACATTTGTTAATATGTAATAAAATATTTATTGAAATTCAATGGAATATATATATTTAAAAAAAAAGGAATATATCTTGGTATCATATTTTTCATTAACCATATATAGATGTCGATGAAGGCAAATATTGTGTTACGCAAATTTCATTTTCTTTATTATGTTGATAAATTTAAAGTCTCGAATTTAAAATTGTCTTTTTCTTTTTAAAGAGTATAATAACATCACTTTTTTAATTTTATTGGTTGATGCTTATATGTTGAACTTAGGCTCCGTTTGTTAGAAGTAAAATGTTTTTCTGGAAAATATTTTCTTTATTTTCTAATGTTTAGGGGCATTTAAGAAATTTGATTAAAGGAAAATAAGTTGTTGGTCAAAGGAAAATAACCTCAAAATAAGGGAAAATGACTTCCCATTTTTAAAATCAGAAGCCATTTTCCTAACCTCTCTTTTCCAACTTTCACAATACTTGGCTTGGTAGATTTTGTGAATAATGACATAAAATACTAGGTATATGTCAAAAAATAGAAAATATCTTTATAAAAAATATTTTTTATGAAAAATATTTTTCATAGAAAATATTTTCATATATAAATTATTTTTTACAAAACAAACGGAGTCTTCGTTATCAATCAATATGGAAATTTGACAAGAAATTAATTTCTTGAAACTTTACATTGGGCATTGACAATTCAAAGTAGTTAAATTATATTAAATTTTGTGGTTGTTGTAGACACCATATTTTGGCCGACCTCCGAAAGTCGAGAAATTATTAGGCCTTTTCACTTTGCTATTCGCTCCCAACCGATGTCGTTCGGTCACAAATGACATTTTCCAAACTCACCAATTGTTCGACCGTGGAATAAATCGATCCCACGCTTAGTTAATTGTTGTCCGATCTCTTATCAGATGGGTTCGAATCAATGTTGGGTCTCCGAACCATTCAGTCATGCTTCCGATCTCTTTTTACAAATATTGTGGAACTTCATTTGGCTAATGATATGATCGGGCTTCTTACTTGAATGCCCTAGATATTCCTTAAAGTTCTATCCGATCTAATAATAGTTATGATCTCAAAAGTTCAAATCAATGTCAAGTTTTTCGATTCTAATGTTCTAAATTTTTACCCTGTGTTTAGTCCAATCTCAAGCTTACATTTAGTCTGATTTTAAGCTTAAATGTAATGTTTTTCCGATCTCATATACTCTAATTAATGGTTTTCAATAACATTCAAACAATTAAGGACTCATACAATTTGGATGCTTTCCGATCTCATCAATAAATTGAACAAAAGGACTTCTATTCATTTCAAACAAAAAATATATACAAATCATTCAGCAGGTGGATCACCCCCAGCCTGCTCCCCAGGTATATCATCCACTCTCTGATTCTCTCCCCCTCTCTCCCTCTTTGGCTCCTCGTCACTCTCCTCTTCAGCCTCTGGAGCGAGCTGGTCCATCCAGGAGAAGTCTTCTTCAGGATACTGCTTCTTTAGCTCGGCCAGAAGGTAATTATGGGCGTTCACATATGCCCCAACCTCTTTTGTCATGCTTTCCTCTTCCTTAGCTAGGATTTCCTCATCCTTGGCATCGAGCTCCTCATCCTTTGCTCGGAGTTCCTCCTCCTTCGCTCGGAGTTCCTCCTCCTTCGACTAAAGTACCTCTGTAAAATGAGCGAGATCGGTAGATCGACCAGCTCAGGAGTCTTCAAGTTCCCGCTCCACTTCTGCTATTTTCTTTTCATAATATTTCATCTGATCTTCCAACTTAGTGATATAGTCATTGGCAGAGAAGAGCTGAGTCTTCGCAGCTGACGCGTCTTGGACCGCCTTAAGGATCTCCCTCCTTAAGGCATGGGCTTTCTCTCTGAGCACATGCTAATTTGCAATAGTCTCCAAGCCCAAGCTCATTGTCTGAGCTAGGATGTCATCTATGCTTTCCTCTGCCAATCGGCTCCGATCATCTTAGAAGCAAATCGAAGCACCCATGACTTTGGCAAGTCTAAGGTTCCCTCAGGTAGATCGATTTTTCTCTAGCGACTGAACGAGGAGTTGGGCTTCTCGGGAGAGCGATCTGACAGAGGGACTAGGGGACTCCCCTTCCACGTTGGAAGAGATCAGAGGAGGAGGGGGAGGCGAAAGCTCGACCTGCTGTGGAGCAGGAGCAACGACCTCTACTTTTGGGATCGGTTGCTCTTGAGGTTAGGGAGGTGAGCTTGGTACTTCTACCAATTCCCGCTGGGGGGTCTGAACTTCAGTAATAATGGTCCCCTTCATCGCCCGCACCTTTTGGGAGACCTCCCTTTTTTGCTTACGGCTGTCCTTGGAAGTGTCACCACCTGCCATACCTGCACAGAGAAGAAGTCAGTGAGTTCGCTAAGATTCAAAGGCCAGAGATCGGGAATGTACCGGGACTGAGGTCAAAGAGCTGAAGTTCGTAGTCTTCATCGGTGACTAGCCACATCATCCACTACTTCAGTTCGGCCATAACTGTGTCTAAACACAAAAATTTGTGGGTGGATGCTTGAGTCTTTAACTCTTTCACCATGGCGTCTTCGTCCGTATTCAAGGTGATCTTCTTTGGAATCGAAGCGACCAAGTATTGCCAACTCCGAGGGAGACCTTCAAAATCGTTCGGAATCTTGCTCTTATTCTTAACCTTCAAAACCGGTCCTTCCAATTCTTCAATGAAGAAGGGCGATCAGTAAAGAGTGAGCAGTTCGGTTTACCTTGAAAGAACTAGAACTCGTCATCCTTCCTTTGGGAAAGCCTATGCAGCTCGGCAAAGACTTTAGCTGTGGGTTCTAATCCCTTTGTAACACCGATAATTTTTAAATTTATGATTTTGTGGGTAAATATTAATATTTTATTTTATTTAAATTTTGGGAAATTATTTGAAATTATTTGGGTTTTAGAAATTGGGTTCGATTTTCTGAAATTATAAAACTTTGATATTTTTAAAAATTAATTTAAAGACCACGTGACAAAACTAAAAATATATTTGGATTCTACGAATTTTTCTGAGTTTTCTAGAATTTTTTCAGAATTTTTGGACCTAGTTTTCGGTTCTAAGGCAGAGTAAAAATTCAAAATTTTGTATCTTGAATCGGACCGATCGAATCGAACTGGACCGGATCGGACCGATCGAATTGAACTGATCAGCTCCTTTTCTTCTTCCTCCGTGAGCTTCCACGACCCCTCTTCCTCTCTCTCCTGTTTTCTCTCTCCTCCCTCCACCCCACGCAGCGCCATCGCCACCTAGCCCTTCTCACCTTACCGACGCGCCGCCCCAGCCTTTCCCCACCGCCAGCCGGCCTTCCAAGCGGCCGAAAAATGATGCGCGAAGCTCCCCCTGCGCGTACGCGCCGTTTTGGCTTCCTAGCCAAAATTCGATCGATTCGGCCACTGTTTGGGCCGGGTCTTGTGTCAAACACCATCTACACCTTGAGAGCTTTCCATAGACGCCAAGAACACCAAAATTCATCGAGCGGTTTGCCCAATTTTTGTCCGGGAAGTTTTAGCCCATTTCGACTTTTGGGCTAGATTTCTCGCAAACTGTGAACCCCATGAGAAAACTGAGACTACCAAAGTGCTCCACTCGTCGAGAGCTTTGCGGCAATATAAATTTCAAAATTTTTTGACACCATTTTTCGGTGGGTCTCACGAAACTTCGTAGTGTTTTTACGAGCACTAAATGAGCTTAGAAAATTTCGTAAAAATTTTGTACTAACCCTTGTGTTGTGGGCTTCGTGTAGGTACCTTCAATTCAGAAAATTTAACAATTGCCCGGGTCTGTGAATTTCTGGCCAGACAGGCAGGCTACCGAAAAAGTCTCAGAATTGGGTTGAGATTTTGGCTACTCCACCGTTGTCAGACGTCCCGAGCGCGTCCCCAGAGTCAGAATCGACGTAGGTAAACCCGAACCTTACTTTTTCTTAAATTTCTAGTGCTTAATTGCATTAAAAATTTATAAAATATTCGTGACGGCTTAAAAAATTATAATTCCTTTTGCATTAGCTTAGTAATATTGCTAAGGACTGTGAGGCAAACTTTTAGAATTTTTTAGAGCTCGTTTGGGTAGTTTTTGCAAAAGGATTAAATTATGAGGACTAAACTGTAATTTTGCATATTGTGATTGATGACTATTTGGATGGGCCCAGGAGGGGCTATGTGATATGATTGAGTAGGGAATGTATGGCTTGTGGCTATAGAAGTGTGTTTTGGACCCTTTTTCAGGTTAGGTAGGTCCTAGGTATAGGGGAGACTCTGCTAGATTTTCGGCACGACTTAGGACATCTTTGGTCTTTTCTTACTTTGTATTGACTCAAATGTATTAAATATTTGTAATAAAAATTGTCAGGTGAGCCGGGACAGCCTTCCTCCTCCCCCCAGCCACCACAGTGACTTCGCTTGAGTCTGTGAGTAAAATATTAATTTTAATTGTAATTTCAATATTATTATATGTTCAAGCATGCCCATGCATCACTTACGAATATGTATTTATGTAGTTAAACACTAGGCATATTTTATGTTGCATTCATAATTGTTAAAATGCCATGGATGTTGTTGTGGTAATTTGGAGCAGTGTGCGTGAGTTGGCGTGCGTGTGGTATGGTGTTGGCTATGGACAGGACGGGTAGACACGGCTTGAGTTCTTCACTGGGACTCGGTCCTTCGAGGTAGACACGGCTTGAGTTCTTCGCTGGGACCCCGATTTGGTTTATTAAGCGAAAGTCCGGCTTGAGTTCTTCGCTGGCACAGGTTAGATTAAGAGGCCTGTATAGGGGATCAACTCCCATATATGTATTGTTTGACATTATCGGGTGTGTGTGTGTGCTCCAAATTACCTTTTTATTGTTATGATATGAAAATTATAACGATGTTGCATTTCACTTCACAGTGTGCATTAGCTTTAGATAGCTATAGAGATTATGGTTAAAATTGATATTTTACTCTTTGAGTTGAGCGCTCACCCCTGTTTAATATTTTTTCCAGGCTACAGGAGGATATTTGTTGTGGTTAACCTGCTTTTCTTCTTTGCAGGTCGTCTATTAATGTTTGTATAATTATGTTAATTCCTAGAATTTCGCATGTATTAGAAATATTCATTTGATTTGGGTCTGTAATATAATTACCATGTTGGACCTGTAAACTTATTATATGCATGTTTGTTGGACTGGATGAGGGAGCTGAGCTCCCATTTATTTTTATGACATTTGAGTATGTGGAGGGTGAGCTGAGCTCTCCAATTGATTATATATTGTGTTTACAGGTCCGGTGAGTTAAAAACTCCCGGTTGAAAGGTCCATTTTATGGCCAGACTTTGTCCAGTTGAATTCTTGAAATTGGGCCCAAATGGGCCTTAGAATTGGGTTAAGGAACAGTTAGGCTTACTACGGGCCTCGAGGGATTTAGGCTGGCCTAAGTCCTAGTGCCAGTCCGGCCCATAAGTTGGGTCGTGACAAATGTGGTATCAGAGCTTAGGCTCCAGATTCATAGGGAATAATTGTCTAAAGTGTTGGGAAGAGTCTACTAAGAGTCACATGCGGAAAATATGGTCCATATTTGTCTTGCATTGTCATATTTACATCTAGTTTCTACTTTTATATAATTGTGTGAAATATGAGTTTATAGAGCTGTGTAATGTACAGTTTTGAATTTTGTGGGCTAATGCTGCTGAATTTCAAGAAAATGCGTAGAAGCAGAAGAGCTGCCATTGCATCAGAACTAGATGTGCCCGACGAAGTGTCAGCATAGGATGAGGCGCCTACCTTGAGGAGGCGGGGTAGGAGGCCTAGAGCTGCTTAAGTAGAGGAGCAGCCACCACCACTTTAGGAACAGTCTTTTGTGGCCCTGGGACCCATGGACCCAATGGCAGCTACTCTAGCTGGGTTGCAGAGAACCATCGATATGATGGCACAGTATATGGTCCACCCTCCCCAACAGCAGCAGTCCACAGCACCAAGAGGGGAACCTTACAAACAGATAATCAATTTCAAGATGTTGGTGCTGGGTACTTATTATGTGTCAGATGATGCCTATCGATTTTTGGATTCTTACAGACAAGTAGGAATAGAGTTGCAGTTGACTGATAGGAGACTTATAGAGTGTGTGCAGCATGTCATGGGGCCTATGCCTAGACAATGGATGAATGACTACATATTACCTCAGATGGAGGGTTTGTCATGGACCCAGTTTGTGGTACTATTTATCAACAGGTTTGTCCCAGAAAGTTTAAGAGATAAAAAACAGTGGGCCTTTGAGGCCTTAAGACAGAATGGCAGGTCTGTAGATGAATATACTACAGAGATATGCCCCTACAGCAGTAGCTACAGAAACTATGAAGGTGAAGAGGTTCCTAAAGGGGCTTGACAGGAGATATGCAAACCTGGCCATGATGTCTGATCAGTCTTTTGATGTGGTAATTGATTGAGCCAGAAAGATTGAGATTAGCTATGCTGTGGATGACAGCGGAAGGGCAAAGAAAAATAGAGCAGAGGTTTCTTCAGGTGTCCTCCACATGGGCACTACGGATAGCGGAGGCCAAAGTCATTTCAGAGGAAGAAGTAGGAACAAGAAGAGTGGTTTTAGACACAAATCTCGAGGATTCAGACCAGGGTATGGATCCAGCAGTGGTCACAGTTCAGGATACAACAGTTCTGGGTCTAGTTCAGGATCCTCCTTGGCACCTTGCGCACAGTGTGGAAGAGGACATTTAGGACCTTATCTGATGGGTTCAGGAGTATGTTTCGGGTGTGGCCAACAAGGTCACTTTGCTAGGGAATGCCTCATGTTCAGTGAGCCGCAGATGGGGTCATAGGGTTCTGTTGCGAATGTTCCTCGTCAGTTGTATCCTGGTGCTTCCAGCATGGCAGGCAGTCAGTTCAGTGGCTAAAGGGCCGAGGACAAGGAGGACGTGGGTTTGGAGGTAGGTCAAGAGGTAGAAGTTAATATCAGGGTTTTGCAATGCAGGGTAGGGGTTAAGCTCGGGTTTTCACCTTGACCCACCAGGATGCTCAGGCTTCCAATGCAGTTGTGGTAGGTATTCTTCTAGTCTGTTCCTATGAGGCTTGTGTTTTGATAGATCCGGGTGTTGTGCATTCATTTGCCTCCCTAGTGTTTGCCATGAGATTGGGTAAAAACCCTACAACTTTAGAATGCCCTTTGTCTATAGCTACCCTGCTTAGTGACAACATAGATGTAGATATGGTTTTTCTGGGTAGCCCAGTGGTAGTAGATGGAAGAGTCCTCCCCGCAGATTTGGTTCCTTTATCGGTAATGGACTTTGACATGATCTTGGGGATGGATTGGTTGGCAACTTGTTATACCACTTTAGACTGCAGGAATAAAAAGGTGTATTTCCACATACCGGGTGTAGAAGAGTTTAGTTTTGATGGTGACAGGAGCGTGGCTCCATATAATTTGGTGTTAGCAATTAGTGCTAGAAAAATGTTAAGGCATGGATGCCAAGGGTATTTGGCATTGGTGAGAGATACATTTGTAGAAGGTGTCAACATGGAGAATGTGCCTGTTGTCAGAGAATTTATGGATGTCTTCACTGAGGAGCTTCTAGGATTACCACCAGGAAGGGAGATAGAATTCTGCATTGATGTTGTGCCGGGTACAAACCCCATATCAATGCCACTTTACAGGATGGCACTAGCAGAGTTGAAAGAGTTAAAGGAGCAGCTACAAGAGCTTTTGGACAAGGGTTTCATACATCCGAGCACTTCACCCTGGGGCGCTCCTGTTCTATTTGTGAGGAAGAAAGATGGGTCCTTAAGGTTGTGCATTGATTATAGACAGCTGAATAAGGTGATTGTGAAGAACAAATACCCACTTCCTCGGATCGACGATCTATTTGATCAGCTCCAAGGAGCTAGATTCTCTTCCAAAATAGACCTACGATCAGGCTACCATCAGTTGAGAATCAGGAATGAGGATGTGTCCAAGACAGCGTTCAGGACTAGATATGGTCATTATGAGTTCCTGGTGATGTCGTTTGGACTCACTAATGCACCAGCGGCCTTCATGGACTTGATGAACTGGGTGTTCAGGCCGTTCCTAGACCATTTTTTCATCGCGTTCATAAATAACATTTTGGTATACTCTCGGGCCGAGGAAGAACACGTGTGGCATTTGAGGATGGTGTTGCAGGCTTTGAGGGAGCACCAGCTATATGTCAAATTTTCAAAGTGTGAATTTTGGCTAGAAAGCATCTCATTCTTGGGACGTGTGGTTTCTAGTGAAGGTATTCAAGTGGATCTGAAGAAAATTGAGGCTATAACTGATTGGCTTAGGCCTATAACAGTCACTGAGGTGCGAAGTTTTTTGGGCCTAGCTGGCTACTATAGGCGTTTTGTTCAGGATTTTTCCAGGATAGCAGCTCCCCTAACTAAGTTAACTCGAAAGAATGTTCCATTCATTTGGACAGATGACTGTGAGGAGAGTTTCCAAAAGCTTAAGGAGTGTCTAACCACCACCCCTGTGTTGACATTACCGATGAGTGGTGAAGGATATACTGTGTACTGTGATGCCTCCAGAGTTGGCTTAGGGTGTGTTTTGATGCAGAATAGAAAAGTAGTGGCTTATGCTTCAAGGCAACTAAAGAGGCATGAGCAGAACTACCCCACCCATGATTTGGAAATGGCGGCTGTAGTCTTTGCACTAAAGATCTAGAGACACTACCTATATGGTGAAGTGTGCGAGATATACACCGACCACAAGAGTTTGAATTACATCTTCCAACAGAGGGACTTGAATTTGAGACAGAGGAGATGGATGGAGCTTTTAAAGGACTATGATTGTACCATCCAATACCACCCTAGGAAAGCCAATGTAGTAGTAGATGCGCTGAGCAGAAAATCTTCTGGCAGCTTGGCGCATATATCAGCGAAGAGGAGACTGTTGATTCAAGAAGTACATGAGTTGATGGACCAAGGTCTGATCTTAGATCTTTCAAATGAGGGGGTATTGTTGGCCCATTTTTCAGTGAGGCCAGACTTGCGAGACAGGGTCAGAGTTTCCCAGCACAGAGACCAACAATTGATGAAGATCATAGAAAGAGTACAGCAGGGTGAAGGTTGTGAGTTTGGATTTGCCAATGATAGCGCCCTTATGCAAGGTTCTAGGATATGTGTGCCCGACGTGGACAATCTCATAAATGAAATCATGCGAGAGGCACACTATACACTATACAGTGTCCACCCAGGCTCCACCAAGATGTACCATGATGTGAAAGATAGCTATTGGTAGAATGGCATGAAGAGAGACATAGTAGACTTTGTGTCCAAGTGCTTGACTTGTCAGAAGGTGAAGTTTGAACACCAGAGGCCGTCAAGGAAGCTGCAAGAGCTCCCTATCCCAGAATGGAAATGGGAAATGATTACTATGGATTTTGTGACTGGGTTGCCTCGTACCACGCAGGGATATGATTCGATATGGGTAATTATAGATCGTCTGACTAAATTAACTCATTTCTTGCCAATGAAGACCACATATTCTATTGTACAGTACGCTCAGCTCTATATTCCAGAAATAGTCAGATTGCATGGAGTTCCTACTTCCATAATATCTGATAGAGAGCCCCAGTTCACTTCTCAGTTTTGGAGGAAGTTGTAGGAGGCACTTGGCACACAGTTGAACTTTAGTACCGCTTTCCACCCTCAGACAGATGAACAGTCCGAAAGGACAATCCAAACACTGGAAGACATGCTTCGCATGAGTGTTTTGGATTTTGGAGGTCAATGGGATGATCAGCTACCCTTGGTGGAGTTTGCCTACAACAACAGTTATCATTCCAGCATAGGGATGGCACCCTATGAGGCACTATATGGTAGAAAGTGTAGGTCTCCTCTGTGTTGGACAGAAATGGGAAAAGCGAAGGTGCATGATGTAGACCTAGTGCGTACACTTCAGAGATAGTTTCTTTAATCAGGGAACGATTGAAAATAGCTTTCAGCAGGCAAAAGAGTTATGCACATCCCAAATGGAAGGATGTAGAGTTTGCAGTAGGCAACTATGTATTCCTGAAGGTTTCTCCGATGAAGGGAGTCATGAGATTTGGGAAGAAGGGCAAGTTAGCACCACGGTATATTGGACCCTTTGAGGTTACAAATAGAATTGGGGCAGTTGCCTATCGGTTGGAGTTACCGCCCAACCTTTCTCATTATTATCCTATATTTCACATCTCCATGCTCAGAAAATACATACCTGATCATTCTCATATGATACAGCTGGATGTAGTAGAGCTGAAAGAGAACTTAACGTTTGAGGAGCAACCTGTAGCCATAGTGGACTACCAAGTGAGGCAGTTGAGATCAAAACAGATCCCTATGGTTAAGGTTTTGTGGAGGAGCCAGTCAGTGGAAGAGTGCACCTAGGAGTCAGAATGGGACATGCGTAACAAGTACCCTTATTTATTCAATGTGTAATGCTGTACTTTATTCTGCCTTGTGTAAAAAAAATTCGAGGACGAATTTTTTGTAAGGGGGGAAGAATATAACACCCATGCATCACTTATGAATATGTATTTATGTAGTTAAACACTAGGCACGTTTTATGTTGCATTCATAATTATTAAAATGCCATAGATGTTGTTGTGGTAATTTGGGGCAGTGTGCGTGAGTTGGCATGCATGTGGTATGGTGTTGGCTATGGACAGGACGGGTAGACACGGATTGAGTTCTTCGCTAGGACCCGGTCCTTTGGGGTAGACACGGCTTGAGTTCTTTGCCGGGAGCCCAATTTGGTTTATTAAGCGAAAGTCCGGCTTGAGTTCTTCGCTGGCACAGGTTGGATTAAGAGGGTTGTATAGGGGATCAGCTCCCACATATGTATTGTTTGACATTATCAGGTGTGTGTGTGTACACTCCAAATTACCTTTTTGTTGTTATGATATGAAAATTATGACGATATTGCATTTTACTTCACAGTGTGCATTAGCTTTAGATAGCTATAGAGATTATGGTTAAAATTGATATTTTACTCTATGAGTCGAACGCTCACACATGTTCAATATTTTTTCCAAGCTACAAGAGGATATTTGTTGTGGTTAACCTGCTTTTCTTCTTCGCAGGTTGTTTATTAATGTTTGTATAATTCTGTGAATTCCTAGAATTTCGCATGTGTTAGAAATATTCATTTGATTTGGGTCTGTAATATAATTACCATGTTGGACCTGTAAACTTATTATATGCATGTTTGTTGGACTGGATGAGGGAGCTGAGCTCCCATTTATTTTTATGACATTTGAGTATGTGGAGGGTGAGCTGAGCTCCCTAATTGATTAGATATTGTGTTTACAGGTTGGGTGAGTTAAAAAATCCTCGTTGAAAGGTCCATTTTGTAACACCCCTATGTTCGGTAGTGCGTACTACTGTTCCGGTGACCAGTGTTATCTGGACAGCTAGAATGCCTAGAACTACACTTCGATATGAGTGAGGAGACATAAAATAATGAAATACAAGAAAAGAAAATACAAGAAAAACAAAGGAAAAATAATAGCAAAGAAAAATAATCAAGTTAAGCGAGCCGAGAACCCTAGCGATGGGTGACCACACCGGGAAGTCACGGCATGGACCGTTGACTAGCCTTGGACTGCGGGAACCCTGAAAAATATTTTTAGGACTCAAATAAATATTTATTGAAGTATAAATATCATTAGAAATATCAAAGAAAAATTAAATAATTAGTACAAAGAAAAGTGAGAAATCGAAAAACGGACAAAACCAGGTTATTCTGAAATATCGGAATGCAACAGGGGCATTGTGGTCATTTGACATCCCGAATTGTCTTTTGACCTAAATGTCCATTAAAAATACATGGTATTACACTTGAAAAATATAATGAAAGATTAAATTTGGGGTACCTAATATAAATAGCCAAAAGTGGAGTGTAAATGGAGTAATTAACACATTTAACATATAATATTAATTAAATAAAGTTAGTGGAGAGCTAGTGGGAATTATCTACACCTAAGTGGACCACTAACTCACTCTTTGGACAGCAGATTGAAGTTCATCTCCAAGCTCCCAATTTCAGCCGAAAATGGTGAAAAGAAGATCCACCATTGTTGTCCACTTGAAAGCTTCATGCATGCTTGATTTAAGCTTCATTCTTGGCACCTTTCTTCACTAAAAGTAACCACCACACCTTGGGCAGCATTTAGGGAGTGAGAAAGGTAAGTTTTGATGAGTTTTTAAGAAGCTTCAAAAATAGGTAAGTTTGTGTTTTTGAATGTTGCTTTGTTAAAGTTTGTAAGCATGTTATGGGTGTTCGATTTATGAAAAAAATTTTTGAGTTTTGATGTTGAATGGGAGTGTGTACTTTTGGCAGCCATGGAAGCACCTTGAAGGCAGTTTATTTGTGCTTGTAAATGGTGAATTAAATGATTGATTAAATGTATATTGTGTAGGAACTTGTTTGGTTGAGGTATACTTAGTACATGTAAAGGTAAAATGAAATTTAAAGCTTGGAAAGTAATGGAATGTAAGTGTACCATTGTGGCAGTTTGCTAACTCTTGAAGAATGTTGGAATTCATGCTTGGTTTATGGAATAATGATGTTAAAATGTGTTGATTGTTATGGCAGTTTGAGTGCATGAATGATGGTGTGAAGTTTGACATGTAAATGAGCATGAATTGGTGATTGAATTGTTGTAAATTGAGTTGGACAAATTCTGCACTTGTTGGTGCACATTGAATGTAATTGTAAGCTTCCAAAATGACCTATAAAATGTTTTAAATTATGTTTAGGTTGTGGTACAACTAGAATTGGTTTAAATGTTAAGTTTGGTGAGTGTTAAAAGTGATGCTTGATGTGTATGTAAGAATTTCAATAAGGAAGTTTGAGTTTTAGGCCTAGAACTTTAATTGTGTGGCTCCAATTGGTATGAGACCAATTGGAGATGAAACTAGGCACAAAATGTGCCAACTTTCATGAGGGAAGCTTGCCAAAATTCTGCTTGCAAGGTAGCTTAAAAAATGACCAAATCCGGATTAAGTGCAAATGAGGCTTGAAAATTGACCATTTGGGCAGCAGTTAGTGTTTAGGCCATAACTCACTCAAAACAGGTCCAATTGACCTGAAATTTTAACCATGAATAGTTAAGACCCATATCTACAAGTCTTATGAAGACACCAAAGCCCAGAAATGACCATAAGCAAGCCAAAAAGCTTGCACAAGTTCGGGTCCAAAAACTGGCCGAACCTAAAATGACCTAAAATGACCAATTTTGGTGTAATTTGACCAGCAATAGTAAAATGACCATAACTTGGTCTACATAACTCAGAATGATCTGAAATTTTGCCCCGCGTTCCATAAGACATAGATCTACAAGTTTGTAGTTTTGACCGAAACCCGAAAACCGAGGGAACTAGGTCGTCCGGCTAGGTCAAACTAGTATCCCGGAATCCAGCAAATTGCAAGAAAATGCAGTATACACGGAAATGAACTTGGTAACATGTACCAACCCTAAAAGAGTATCGAATGTGACATATTAGTAACGTTAAAACCTAAATTACCTAAACCGCATCGAGGGTCGATATATTAAGTTGATTAAGCAAATAATAGCATTCAGTGAATTATTTATCAAACATTATCGTTAGAGACAGTTTAATTAAGTACTGAAACACTTCAAATTGTGTTTCTCAGTTAGCAAAGACTCAGAGAAAGGGAAGGAAACACTGAGTCAAGACCAAGAGACAGTTATCAGAGGTTTGTGCACTACTAGTTTTTAACTGAT
Source organism: Hevea brasiliensis (assembly GCF_030052815.1). NCBI lineage: Eukaryota > Viridiplantae > Streptophyta > Magnoliopsida > Malpighiales > Euphorbiaceae > Hevea > Hevea brasiliensis. The sequence continues at coordinate 80,776,243 of NC_079503.1, forward strand.
TTTATTTTGAATATTTCATATGATTAAATGACATATTTTTCTTATGTATTGTGTTTAACAAGCATTGGATTTAATTCAATGATTATTGAAATTGTTATAGCATGTATGAATTTAGCTTTGTGAAATGGTATTTTCACAAGTATTAAGCATTGTTATGGATTGAATAAATTATGTTTTGGAAAATTATGATAGAACATGTTTTGAATTGTGATGGTAATTTTCATGGAAAAATGCAAATTTATGATTTGAATTGTGATGAGCATAAAAATTATTGGATATTGGAATTGACTTTGAATTGAATTATATTGTGATTTATGCTCACTAAAAGGATTGTGATATTGTTTTATATCTCACTATAGATGCTTGACTAGGTTATTACACGTCTCTCTCATTTGTTGAGAAGACAATGGAGTTAGTTGTGTTTTGATTACCATTGTACGTGCACAGGCTTAGATTTTCCTCTGATTTGAGGTTAGATCTAAGTTTATTTTATCGTTATGGCCTTTGCGGAAGATTCATTATCGTGATGGTACTGTGCACGATGATTCGACCTCCCCGACCATAGGGAGTTAGAATCTGATTCGATCTCCCCGACCATAGGGAGTTAGAATCACATCGAATATGGCCCTTTCGGATTAGCCTTGCATAGTTAGTGAGATAAAGATTGATTTTTGAGATACATAATGATTTTTGAGATACAGAATGGCTTTTGAATGGTAAAGAATTGTGATTTCAATTATGGTTTATGTATAATTGATTTTGTTGGAATTACTTAAATGGTTAGTCATGATTTGATAAAATGAATTTTGTGATCAAAGTCATTTATACAAATGATTTACATTATTGGCAATGAATATTTTGAGTTTTGGAATTTGATGAGTATTCAGATTTCCAAATTATTTACTGTAAATTTTGTCAATGTATATTGTACTATGTTTTAAATTATAGTTGTGCACCATCGAGTTCACCACTCAATGATAGCTTTGTATCTTTATCGCAGTAAAAGAGCATAGAGCGATGAATAAGTTTCTTTGAAGACATATTCAGATCACCTCGGGTATATCATAGGTATACCCATGTACATAGGTTTTGATGTATGCATGTAATAATATGTATGTAAATTATTTGGGCAGTTGTATAAAAACTCTTGTAAAATATTTTGGTATATAATTAAATGTAAATTATTGTAAATATAAAGTTAAGATTTCATTTACTTGAATAGTTTGTATTATAAATTTTGAGTCTTGTAATCAATGAAATGTTTCTTTATGATGAGAGTAGTTTGAAAATGAATTGATTGTTTATTGAGAATTGAATTGTGAATTGAAATGAAGTTATTGAAGTTGTATTTGAGAAAACATATTGGGAGCATTTTCTTTTGCAGGATTGAAGAACTGTTTTTTCAAAATACAATGCACTTTGCGAAATTACGAAAAAAAAAATTTATAACACTAGATTTTAACCGATGATTTAAATTTCACGAAAATTGTTTTAAAATCCCTTGTAGTATATCTAATGGGTTATCGGTAGGCGAAGTACGGTAATTCATTAGGTGTACTACGGGATCATGTTGCATCTTACAGGGGAGTAGGGTGTGACACATTTTATGGCTGGGCTCTGTCCGGTTGAATTCTTGAAATTTGGCCCAAATGGGCCTTAGAATTGGGTTAAGGAATAGTTAGGCTTACTATAGGCCTCGAGGGCTTTAGGCTGGCCCATAGGTTGGGTCGTGACACCCTTAGCTCGGCAGAGCCCCTGGAAGGCTACTAAAGTTCGCCAGGAGTTTAGGTGCACTTGAGCTACCGAGACATGGTGAAGCTTTAGGATGGCCTTGTAAAACTCATTCAAGGGAAAATGGAATCTGGCCTTCAGTTGTTCTTCGTACATTATAAGGAGATCACCTTCGTTAAAGAAGTGATTAGCTCGAAGGTCGCCATGGCACTTGATTAGCTAGAAAGAGTCGATCCACAGATTGTACTCTTGGCTTATAGTTTGAAGATTGGTTTCCCTCAGGACCGAAGGCAACTCATCAACTGGCAAGTTTTCTCTTCTAGAAGATCCTCCACGCCTTGGTCTGGCAGCTGGACCAGTGATCGGAATAATGGCTGTGCCAGGACGTCCACTTGGCCCTATCGCATCGCCTTCTTCAGAGGTCCACGAAATATGGACAGAAGGTGGGCTCGCAGCTCTCTGACCCTCGACACTGCTCATTTTCACGAAAACAAAAGAAATTAACCAAGAAAAGAATCAAAATCCTTACCGAAATGTGATCAGTGCCGAAAAAATTGAGAAAAAGAGAGAAAACACTAGGATTGCTAGAGAGGTTCTAAAAATGACATAAAAAATTATTGACTCACCTCACCCCTATTTATAACCGTCTGAGTATTAAATGCTCACAAAGTCCCAAGCGACGCATCGATTAGTGGAATCGGGTTGCTTCCTTGACACGTCGCTAGAAGGATCCAGAAACATAATAAAAGATAATAAATAAACGAGATCGGCTAGCTAAAGTCATCAAATCGAATAAATGTCCAAACTCAGGGATCGGAAAATAGCAATCAGATCAGATACACTTGTCAGAGATCGGAAAAATAAAATAAAAAAAACAACAAAAGCTTTTAAATAAAATTTCATTTCATTTCCAAAAGATCGGATTACATCAGATAGGCGATCTCAAGAGATCGAATTACATCATTGGGGGAATCTTTAAAGATTGGATTACATCATTCGGGAGATCTCTAACGATCAAAGCTACATCTTACTTAGTCGTGGCCTATGTCAAAGCCTAGTCTTGTGGCTGAATCAAAAGATGTGTTTGATCAGAAAGCCAACCATAAGTGCTAGATAGATGTGCAGCTCAGATAGGGTGACTATGACTCTCATGATAATGAGTGATGTCATCGCCGATGTCATCGACCAGAACCGAGCTGCAGTCAGGACGCCCGAGATGGTGAGGGGCCAAATGAACTTCAAGAGGTAGTCACCGACATTAAGATTGAAATTAGCAGTCCTCTTGCTCGAGATCGATCCACCAATTATACCGGTAGATCGATATGAGTTCGGCACGATCGTCACTTTCGAGCTTGATCAGTAAATTAGTTTAGTTCCATCACTGTCATCAGATAACGTCCTCCGATCGCTGGGGTCATATACTTTTAGGCGAAAGGAGAAGAAAATAGTCGGAAAAAGATCAAAAGCAATCACCATAATCAGAATTTTTACTGGAGAAACTTGATTTGGTGAAATGGAAAACTAAAGGAGGAAAGCGAAGTGTGAAGGAGATTTCTGGATGATGCATATATATAGGGCCTGAGCAGTTATTGTATACAAAAAATGAAATGGATGCATCGGTAACTGAAGAATTAATTGCGTTGACCAAGGCAAGTCAGATGAAGAGGAAAGATCTAGAAGGGGAGAGATCGGGAAATGAGGCAAGACCCGATATGAATAGAGATCGAAAGAGGAGGGGGCCATAATAGGGAGATCGGAAGAAATAGCGATCGGAAAAGGAGAGGGTTATAATAGGGAGATCGGAAGGAATAGAGATCGGAAAGCAAAGAGAAGTTAAAAAAAAAAAATTTTTCAACTCTCTTCATAATCAAAGCCGAGTTAGTTAAAGCATTGTAGGCGAGATTAAATCTTCACCGCACGCCTCATTTGCAGAAACGCCTACCTAGCTGACAGACGCCAAAATAGTTATGGCAGTCCTGTACGTCTCTATCTCCATCGATGATCATAATTGTAAGGATAGACCCGAAGCCCTTGGATTAAAAAGCAGATGACAGGTTCGGTGCTTTTTATTCTCAGCCCTCGGATCCATCTTGTAAAGCAAGACCCTGCACCGTTGGATTGAAAGAAAAAAGGATGGATATTCTGAATGGAATCCCAACCCTCCGTTTTGATTCTCTTTAATTCTCAGACGTCAGATTATGTCTTGTTGAATCCAAACCCTCCGTTTCTCCAGGAGAGATCCTGACCCTTCATTAAGAGCACCAGTTCCCTATAAATACCTGTATGCAATATTGTAGAAGGGACGGGTAAAAAAAAAGGTGGTAGTGATTATAGTGGAAAGACTCTGAAATTCAATTCAGTTTTACTACTTTGTCATTCTGAGCTTTCGTTGTGTGGAGAAACTTTGGAAATCAGTTTTCTTAAGTATTTTCATCCAAAGGAGTTCTGAACCCTGAGATTCTCATTTTTAGTGCTTGTTCATTACTCTGTGAAGCCATTTTTCATTCAGTTTCATTCTCACTGCCCTAGCATTAGTATATTACTTTCCAAGCTCAACTTTGTACCATTACGTCGGGCAAGTTCGAGTCCTTCTGCCCTCTACTTTCACCACTCCAAGACTTGTGGACACTGGAGTTAACTCATTCATCTCCTCAACTCCCTACAGGTAAGCATCTAAACCATTATTTTGTCAAATATCCTCTTTTTGTTTTCTCCAGCTCACCTTTAAAATTTCTATTATATCCAATCGCACTACAGCTCACCTTTAAAATTTCCAGTGTCTTCTTTTATTTCATTTGTAAAATCCATTTATCGACATTTAATTGTTATTCCCATCAAGAGTAGATGTTCGAGTCCTCAGTGGCTCGTAAATATGCTAAAGAGTATAGGTAAGAGTATCTTAACAAGAGTTTTTGGGGCTGAACAAATAAAAATGATCAAGGAAAATAGATATAGCAAAAGGGTTGAATAGGATTATGATAGATCGGGAACCAAAATAAGCTCAGATCCCTAGCGAGCAACTAAAAGAGATCAGACCAAAGAGGTCGGATAAAGTGATTATGCGAAAGATAGGCAAGGAGTTCGGACTTTCGTCGTCCTCCTAGTTATAAGGCTCTGTAGGCTAGGAAAAGCTTTGCACGAGTTTCCTATACATTCGGTACTTCACTCCCAAAAGGGGGATCAAGAGAGACCCTTTATCTGAATCCTTAGTTTCAAAGTCCCTATAAATGCCATTCTAATAAATACTTTAAGAGATCGGGGGAGAGTTCTTACCTGATTCTCATTCAAAATTTAAATAAAACATGGAGTTCGGAGGAGAGTTCTTATCCGAGATCCTTCATTTTAAACTTTAAATCGAATACTTTAAAGAGATCAGGGGAGAGTTCTTACCTGATTCTCATTCAAAATTTAAATAAAACATGGAGATCGGAGGAGAGTTCTTATCTGAGATCCTTCACTTTAAACTTTAAACCAAATACTTAAAGAGATCGGAGGAGAATTCTTATCTGATTCTCATTCAAAATTAAAAAAAAAAAAACGTGGAGATCGGAGGAGAGTTCTTATCCGAGATCCTTCACTTAAAACTTTAAACCAAATACTTTAAAAGATTGAGGGAGAGTTCTTACTCGAATCTCGTCCAAAATCTTAATAATATATGCGGAGATCGGAAGAGAGTTCTTATCCAAAATCTCCTGCTTAAACCCTTAATAAAACATATCAAGAGATCGGGAGAAATTTCTTGCTTGGATTCTCTTAACTAGAAATCCAAATTAAAATAACACAACTTCAATACACAAAATAACCCCCAAACAAAGTCCGCTACACAAAACCTACTCACTAAGGGCCATCTCACGTACTCATATTCTTGGGCAGCCCTAAATAGTGAAAAATCAAATATTTCCTTTTATCCAAACGAAAGATTAACATCGTCACTCCAACTCCTCGATTACCAATTTTAATTTATGAAGAGCATAACATTAAATCTATTTACCCTCGTTGAGGGACGAGGTGGGGTGCCTAACACCTTCCCCGCCCGTATACGGACCCCGAACCTAAAATCTCTATTTTTCTAAGTGGTTTCTTTTTAATTTATTTTTCACAAATGGTTTTCTTTAATTTCCCTCAAAATTAAAGTGGCGAATCCTCACTTTTCCCACTTCGGTTAGAGGTTCGTCCAGGCGACCACAAAAACCCTTGCGACAGTTGTGAATTGCAGAATATAAATTATTTGCCCTAAAGCTGGATATCATTCTAATTTCCAACCATTAATATTGATTCCATTGATCGATTATTCAACTATTACCTGTTACTCAAATCAGCAAAGAGTGCAAAATAATAAGAATAATAAATCGTATTGCTCATCAAAAATAATAATAAAATCGTATTGAACAGTAGTTGGACTGTGTAAATTATAATAAATATCGTCACATTATATATATATATATATAATCTTGATCACACAATTTGTAGATTAATGCAAAATCCTATCGCTTAGAGTTTATTTGCGTGGAATTTATTATCATATTTTGAACACAACAAATGTTGTTACCTTTATTAAGGAATTATATAACTTCTTATTAAAACAAGGGATCTATTGACCCTATTTTTAACTTGTATTTAGTCAAAATATTATCTTTTTTATTTATATTCTTTGGTGTGTAGGTTCAAAATGCTGCCAACATGGTAGCATAATATTTATATTAGTATTTAATGGTTGAGGGAGTAATTTATAAAAATTTATCCCTCTTAACTTTTAAAAGTTGATGAAACATTTTGACTAATAAGTAACAAGAAGATACCATTATTTTACATTAACAATTAATTTAATAATTATTTTTACTATAAACTTCTGCTTTCAATTATTATATAAATAGTTAATCACTAACAGTTAATATCTAATAGTTAGTAAAATAGCTAAAGGTTATAAAAATAGTTAATAACTATTAGAACAATTAATATTACCGAATAAGGCCTCAATCTCTATTAATGAGGTTTGATTATGCCAAAGATTGTTTTTTTTTTAGAATTTGATAAGGTAAAAAAGGGATAAAAAAAAAAATCTTACGAGATAAAAAGTCATAATATTAATTTTTTTTACCATTATTTTATTTAGGTACATGTAATATAAATTTGATATTTAGTAATATAAGTTTCTAAATTACCCCTTTTACTTTTAGTTTTATTTTTATTTTTATTTTTTTTTAAATACAAATGTTTGGAAAATGTCTGAGAGATAGACTGCACTTTATCTATGCATCCATATATTTATGCGTTTCCAAATGGACTTTGACTTTACAAGTCTTTCAAAATGCCAAAATGATTAACATAGACCTATTTTATGGAGTATGGGGATAAGAATTCCAAATTTGTGAACCTAGAATCTCTGTTTTTTGAAGTGGTTTCTTTTTAATTTATTTTTCACAAATGGTTTTCTTTAATTTCTCTCAAAATTAAAGTGGCGACTCCTCACTTTTCCCACTTCGGTGAGAGGTTCGTCCAGGCGACCGCAAAAACCCTTGCGATAGCTTGGCGACTCCACTGGGGACTTATACTTTTAACCTTGGTTTAGAGGTTCAAAAATAGATTTAATTTTTTGCTCATGAAAATTGAAACCATAATTAGGGGAGGTTTAACTTGCAAAATTCGAAAATCTTGATATATTGATTGTTATTATTCTTTCTAACCATTTTTGCTTGTTTTGATTATCTTATTTGTTATGACAGCTTTCGTCTAATAAATTCCCCCCCCCCCCCCATCCCATAAAGGGAAGAGGTAAATATGTTCTTTCACACACTGAGTACTTACACAATGTCCTCACACACTTCAGCCCTATACCCGGGCTTTCTTACCCCATTTAGGAATTAGGAGGGAGTCATGTAGCGGTACCTGTGGGTTTTACCCCGTTAGTATCCGTGAAGGCTTCTGCTCAGATTGAAACTTGTTCCATCTACCGTGATACTCATGGAATTCTCCCGTTAGTATCATGGTGGTGGAATGGGAACCTGTGGCTTTTAGAAAATTAGACCTTGAGCTAAACTTTCACAGTAGCTGGAAGCTATAGCAAACTACCTTAAAGGATAGAACTATTCAATTAAATAGTACCTGCCCGGTATTAGGACTCTCCCTATTTTAGGACAAAAGGGACGTACTTGCTTTCACTTTATTCGTATTTTTTTTAAAAAAATTTTGAGGGTAATTTTGAATCATACTGTTAGGATGATCTAAACACCTTCCTACTTTGATAGGTGCATAGATATTGCCATGCCAATGGTATAATTCAAAATTACCTGAATTTATTCTGCTAACAAATTTTTTCTACAGGCATTTTAGATTAGGAGCCTGTAAAAGGATAAACGGAAACTTTAATATGGCATCCTCGAGTCAGTCAATGGAAGGAGTTCCTAGACAGGAACAAAATGCTAGACCAGGGTCTAAACCGCTTCATAGTTCAGAATCCCCACAGATTGATGGCATTGGGGCAGACACTGGCCTATTACCACCATTAGATCCAAGTAAAGTTGAGGTCAGAATGAGTGGTCATGAGGATCTATCCAGCAGTTGGAAATCGTTTCCCGATCACGTCAAGGCGAAGTTTGAGGAAAAATATGGAAGGATTGCAACCTTGTTATGGGTCAAAGTCCAAGTTCCGGCGTTAAAGGCCATGTTATCAATTTGGAATCTTAAGTATGGGGTGTTCTCCTTTAATGATGTTGATACAACTCCCACTATGGAAGAATATCAGGTGCTGCTAGAAATCCCTTATGTGGCACAGAATCGGATCTACCTACACCTCGAGCATAGGCAGACTTGGAAACAGTTCGCGCATATGCTGGGAGTCTCTACTGAGCAAACAAAGGCAAGATAAACTATCAAAGGAAACACACACGGGTGGTATTGGACCTACATTAAGAAGCATTTGGATCTGTACATCCAGAACAAATAATGGGAACAGGCCTCGATAACACTGGCTTTGGAATTTATGGCCTGATCTTACTTCCTGGGCCTTTGGGAATCATAACTTGCAGCGCCACAAAAATGTTCTGGGCAATAGAAAAGCAAAATGTCAACCCAATACCAGCAATCCTCGTAAAGACCCTTTTGACTCTTAATTATTACCGACGACAAGGCAGGGGATCTATTAGGTGCTGTTCTCAATTGCTACACCTTTGGATCCTCAGTCACATGTGTCCTCTAGAAACTAAGGAGTTAACTTGGTATCCTGACCAGCCACTTATCGAGAAAATGGCTAGATTGGCGATAAGCCCAAAAAATGAGCTGCAATGGCAAGAGCAGATTCTAAGCTTCAACAGTCACAACTACTGCTGGAGGAAATTATGGACTTTGGGTCAGCCTATTTTGTTCAGCACAGGGAGTAATTGTAACATCCTCATTTTCTTAGTCCGTACGTCCTACTATTCCCACAGCTAATGTCTGTCCCAGAAAGTCAGAATGTCTGGAACTACACTGTAATAACAGTGAGGAAGCATAAAATAATGAAATATGTGATGAGAAAAATTAAGTAAAAATAAAAGAGATAAAATGTGACTAAGTTAAACGAGTCGAACCCGTAGCGATGGGTGACCGCAACGAGAAGTTACGGCAATGACCGTTGACTAGCCCTGGACTGCGGAAAATCCTGAGAAATATTTTGGGACATAATTAAACGTTTATTGAAATGTAATTGATACTAGAAATATCAACGAAAAATTAATAAATTAGTATAAAGAAAAATAAAAAATCGAGAAACAAACAAAAATCGGTGTTACCGAAAAATCAGGAATACAACCTGAAGAAGGGCATTTTGGTCATTTGACACCTAGAGTTGCCTTTTGACCTCAATGTCCATTAAAAATAAATAATATTACACTTTGAAAATGTCATGAAAAATAAAAATATGGTACATTATATAAATAGTGGAAGATTGGTGGCATAATTACAAATTAAGGAACTTTGGATTATTTAAACCATTAATCAAACTTAGTGCTCCACTAACCATGATTTATGGGACCTATATAAAGCCTTTTGCACAGAATTGCATCTCATCTTCATCCTCTCTTCATCCAGCCGAAGTGAATCCACCATTGTTCCTCTATGGCCAAAGCTTCATCAACCTTCATGCACCCCATTTCTAGCCACCTTTCCACACAAATACCTTCATTAATCTTTGCCTACTCAACTTGGGGAAGCTATAGGTAGCAAAAAAGAAGAGGATTTGATGAAGTTTTGGTCAAGCTCAAAAAAGGTTAGTGCTAGTTTTTCATCCCGTACTTCATTAAACTTTGTATTAAGGTCGAGGTGAGTTGATTTGCTAAGAAAATTTGATGATTTGATGAGTTATTGATATATTCAATTTTGGCAGCCATGGTGAACTAAGAAGAGTGTTAAACTCCATGAATTAAATTAGTGAATATTGGTATTAATAGATTCATGGAAGTGTATAGTAAATTATTGGTTGGAATTCCTTGTAATTGTTAGGTATAATCATGTATACTATGTTGATTTTGACTTTGAGAATTAAGATTGTAGCTGGTGTATTGAGGAGTTGTATATACTGCTCCAATTGACCATAATGAGATGTGATAAATGATATTAGTACATTATAATTCCAGAATTCAAGTATGGGAGTTTAAGGATTAGGACTTTGAATGTGTAATGGTTGTGTAATTGAAAAATTATATAAGGGCAGTATGCATTTAGGGCTATAACCTAAATTGTGTGAACCCAATTGGTATGAGGCCAATGGGGAGTGAAAATAGACACCAAATAAGCCAACTTTCATGTAAAAATATTGCCAAAATTCTTCCTAGAAACTGACCTTAAAAATGACCAAATCTGAAATGGCAACCTTGCAACCCAGATTTTTGACCATATGAACAGTAGTCATTGGGATGACCATAACTCACTCAAAACAAGTCCAAATGACCTAAAATTTATACCCTTGGAAAGCTTAGACATAGGGCTACAACTTTGGTAGAGACACCAAGCCCAGAAATGCCATTAAGCAAGTCAAATTGTTTGCCCAAGTTGGGTTACAAAAACTGGCCGAATTGAAATTGACCTAAAAGTGATCCAGAATTTGCAATATAAGTGCAACTTGACCAGCCATAGTAAAATGACCATATCTTGGTCTACACAACTCCAAATGACCTGAAATTTATACTGTTGGAAAGCTTAGACATAGAGCTACAGCTTTGGTGAAAATCAAAGAACCCAGAAATGCCATTTACTAAGTCAAATAGCTTGCACAAATTGAGGTATCAAAACTGTCCAGAACCATTCCAACCTAGAATTGGACCATATGAACAGTAGTCACTCAATTGAACATAACTCACTCAAAACAGGTTCAATTGACCTGAAATTTTTACCATGGATAGCTTAGACATAGATCTACAATTCTTATGAAGACATTAAAGCCCAGAAATGGCCAGACCAAGTCAAATAGCTTGCAAAAGTTCGGGTACCAAAATTGCCAAACCAAAAGTGAATTGACCAAATTTTACACTAAAGGTACAATCTGTCCAGATTTAGTAAATTGACCATATCTTGGTCTGTACAACTCAGAATGACCTGAAATTTTTCCCAGAGTGCAATAAGACATAGAGCTACAATTTTTCTTCTTTGACCAGAAGTTAAAAACCAAGAGAAATAGGACTTTAAGCTAGACCAATCTAGCACACAAAAATTTACATACAATGATGCTTGAAGTAATTTGGCAATTAATGCCAACTTGTAAAAAGGGTGAATTGCACTATATTGGTAGCATATTGAAATGCTAATTGTGATATGTTGATACTTGAATCAACTTATTTATGATGTGTAAAAAGGTCAACATTTTCATTGACCAGTGAATTGTATAAAGAGGTATAAACCTTAATAATAAAGAAATAAATATTTAATCTTGTAATATGCCCTAGTATTGCCTAGTTGACTAGTTTGGATAGGTTGGCATGGCAATAGATACTGACAGCTGTACGAATTTTAATAGCCTATGGCTATATGGATTTTAATAGCCTATGGCTATACGGATTATGTTATTATACTCGGCTTATTGCCTGATTGATTACATGGCTTCTTAGCCTCACTGTTTGCACACTGAGAGATACTTTGTATCGATGGTGTGACGGCTCGAGGTACTAGGTACCTAGTGCTATTTTAACCGTTTATCCAGTCTGGTCAGTGTATAGGCTACACGGGCAATCAATTAAAACATTATTCAATTCAGACAGTTGAGTTAAGTTAAGTTAAATATACGAAAATTTGAGTATAATTAAATTAAGCATTGAATGAAATGAGTTAAACAGATTAGCAATAGAAACACAACAAAAATATAATTTGCAGAACCGTAGAGACTTAAAATACAATACAATTAGAATAATTGATTCCTGGATATCGGAATTATGATTTATTTCTTTCTTTATTTGTATATATTATTTCTTGTCATACTATTGCACCACTAAGCAGAAATGCTTAGCGCGATAGAATTGCTTTCTTGCATAGGTACTGAAGGTAAAACCAGTAGACTGTCGACTGAGACTTTTGGAGTCCAGATCTGCAGAAATGTCAGAAGAGTACAAGGTTGTCACCTCCTCAGCAATGCATGTAGATAGGGCTCATATTTATACATGTTATGTATTTTGTTCATTCTACATATATATTGTAAATTTATTTGTATATCCTATACTTGACAAATTTATATAATCAGTTGACAAATTATGTAAGAATAATGAAATGTAAGAATTCTGATATATAAGTTAAGTATCTGATCATAATGATTCTGAATGAGATTGAATTTGAGAAATTTGAGACTGAATCTGAGTTTAAGAAACTGTTGAGAATACTTTGAGATAATCTGAGTTATGAATTTGAGTATATATTGAAATTGTTTTTGGCAGGTTCAAAAGAACTGTTAATCCAAATTACTGCCGGCACTCTGCTGGATTGTCATTAAAATTTTTGAAATTTTCAAATTAGTTATATTTTGATAAACAGTAAAAATAGCCTAAACCTCAGATAATGTTTTTGAACAAGTAAATCAAGAACTATAATGAAATCAGATAAGATCAGGTGCTCCGGCACGCCGTGTAGCACCCCTCGCTCGGCTACATTGTAGACGGGTGAGGGGTGTTACAGTAATCATTCAGTATCTTTGATTGGAGTGACCGGATACACGAGTTACACCCCAGCTTTGGTAATGAGGTAGTTCGGTTCAACCCAATTCGCGCTCAATGTTAAAGAACTCCATCAAGCTCATTTCTACCATGAGCTCGGCAGAGAGGAAGAACTGAAAATATTTCGCAAATCCTGGGAGAGTGTCACTATGGTTGAATGGTCGCCTAAAGGGCCAAGCGCCATTGAAGATTACCTCAGATGGAGGGCAAGTAGAGATCAGGGATACCCAGTCACCGAACCAGCAGAACCTGAAGGTAGTATCCCTTATCAGAAAATTCCTTCAGAAGAAGCTAATGCCCAATTGGCCAGCTCTCTACAGAAATCAGAAGCCGAGAACCAGCTATTACTAGAATGGATAAGGCAGTTGGAGGACCAACAGCAAATCCTCAAAAGGGAGGTAAAAAGGCTCAAGGAAGAAGCGACCATAGAAAAGGCGAAATTTGAGGAACAAGGAACACGGTGGGAAAAGGAAAAGATCTCCCTCCAAGGCGCAATAAGAGAGGCAGGAGTTCAGAATAGTAAGTTGCAAGAGAAAATGGAATACCAAAAGATACTCATAGAAGAGTATAAACAAGATAGCAAAAAGAAGAAGCTTGAACTAAAGGAATAGGCACAGCTTATCAATGATATTTTAAAGAGTGTGCTAAAGAAAGAAAAGAAAAAGAAAAGCAAGCAACCCTTCAATAAGAGCCAAGAGAAAATGTTGACCTGCTAGAAAGAATGATAGCACAAGAGAAACAAGAGCTCCTACCTGAATCTGAATACGCCTTGAAGACATTCAATCCCGCCCGATAAGAAGAAAGACTCTATGAGTACCTCAAAAGATGTTATTGTATCTTAAAGAGTCTTCTTGAGCCTAGGCAATTGTAAAAATGCTATGAATGCTATGTTTGATTAATGAATCACTTTGGACCATTGTTTAGCAAAATATGAATGAATAGTATGACTCCCGTAGGAACTATCCTCGCTAGGGTTGTACGAAAAGACAAATGTGCCTTATGGACAAGTATCATAGACACGTATTCGATCCAGTCATTCACCCTTGGACTATCGAGCGATGCCATGATAAAATTGGCAATTATAATTCTGCAGATTCCATTTTGGCATTTATACATCACCGTATCCTTGTCCAAACTAGGACCTTTAAGTTTAACGGAATTTAAAATTCATTTAACAATTTTTCCCTACAGGATATCAACATTGCTCCAAGCAAAGCAAGCCTGACAGAGCAAGCAGTTCAACTAAGACGTGTGTACTTAACAAAGTCTCGAATAAAGAAGATAATGGAAGACTAGGAATAAGCCCAGAACCTACAGGGACAAGTTTCCGAATTGAGAGACCAAGTCTCAGAGCTCATGAAACTGATGAAGGAGCTATCCCAAAATAGACCCGCATCAAAACTCAATTTGCCACTACCTCCCCCACTCCCTACAACGGTTGATTCTCATCAAGCTTCAACCTCTTTCACTTTTCAACCACCCATTCCAGATCTGACAATCACTGTCAATTCGACCCTCCCAAATAATGACTTACCTTCTTCCTATTACCCGACTGTCACAAATGCCGAATTACACCCTTCTATCCCAATCCCTCCAGTTTACTTTACCCCTTATTTCCCAACTAGGGGAATAGCTCATGCAGTAGGAGGAGAAAGTAAAGCAAGAGAAAATGAGAAGTTATCTACTCTAGAAGAGAGATTAAGAGCGATAGAGGGACTGAATATGTATGGCTCAGTAGATGTATCGTCACTGAGATTGGTACCAGATGTGGTGGTGCCACCAAAGTTTAAAGTTTTGGACTTCGATAAGTATACTGGAAATTTAGATCCCTACATTCATCTGGCAACTTACATAGCCAAGATGTCCGCCTTACTGAAGATGACAGGCTTCTGGTCCACTTCTTCCATGAGAGTCTCTCCGGGGCAGCCCTCCGATGGTGCATTCAACTAGATAGGAGCAAGCTACGCTCCTGGAAAGATTTGGCCGACGCTTTCCAGAAATAGTACAAGTTCAACTATAACGTCACCCCCACAAGGAGAGACCTCTAAAATCTGGTATAGAGAGAAAGGAAAAGCTTTAAGGAGTATGCCCAAAGATGGAGAGAGAAAGCAGCGGAGGTATATCCTCCGGTTACTGACAATGATGCTTCCTATTCATCGAGACGTTAAAAGCTTTGTATTTCAATCTTATGATTGGAAACACCTCCAACAGCTTCTCAAACATCATCCAAGCTGGAGAAAGAATTGAAGCTAACTTAAGGTTAGGATAGTTGCAGGAGTTGACTGAGAATCCCGCAAAGAAGACCGTCAGTTTTGGAAAGAAGAAAGAAGGTGATGTGTACTCCATCACTCGACAAACCTAACCTCCATTCCTTCAAAATAATTTTTGGCCATACCCTCCTACTCAAGGCCTGACAATAGCGAACATCCTGCCCCCTTTCCCAAATTATCCTTATCCTCGCCCACAATATCCACCGCAAGTAGCTTACAACCCCAGATTGCCAGCCTAACTGAATCAATCATGACCACCTCTTCCCCAAACCAACCCGAGACCACAAAGGAACCCTGATCCACCTGTCCCCCTTCCACTCAGTGAAATATATCGGTACTTACTCGGTATTAATCAAATAGTGCCTATTCCCTTTGACCCGATTCAGCCACCATATCCCAGATGGTATAATGCCAATGCCCGATGTGAATATCATGGCTGGGCACTCGGCCACTCAACTAACAACTATGGAGCTCTCAGGGGAGGAGTACAGGCCCTGATCAGAAACGGTTGGTTAATGATTGAATAAAATGGTTCCCTCCCTAATGTCACTTCAAACCCATTGCCCAATCATGGTACGGGCAATGGCGTGAACATGATAGACCCTAAAGAAGAAGGGTCAATTCTGGAGGTAGATCAACTAGTTCCTCACTTCGAGGAAATTTTTGCAATGGTAGTGAGAGAAGGTTACCTCTGCCCTCAGACACCGGGGTAGAAAAATAATACAGGATGCCCTTATCATGGAGGAGCAGCTGATCATGGGTTGCACAAATGTGAGGGATTCAAACAAAAAGTCCGGAGGATGCTGTCACTCAAAACTTTGAGATGTCAACGGAGATAAGGGTTAGAGGGAGAAGTGAACACAGCTAGGTTTGGCCGGAATGCCTCGACCCCTAATCCCAGATTAACCTTTTCTGCTCCCAGCATACCAACACCAATACCACCAATAACAGTCATCCAAACCCCGCCTCAACTCCCGGTCACAAACACCCATGCAGTTCCTTGAAACTACAATCTTCAAGTCTTTACTCAAGAGGCATCCAACAGTACTTCAGCCCCTACCCTCAACTATACACATACTCAACCCATAGCCCCTCCTAAGCCCGGCTTCGCTCCTCATGAATACTTCAAAATAACTTATGCCGGACTATCAAACAATGCTACTCCCCAATCAAACCCAAAAATAGCCAATAACCCCTCCCCACCAGACCAAGAGGTGGAATTTATAACCCAAAGTGGGAGATGTTATGGAAATAATGAGTTGGAATAGAAGAAGTGGAAAGTAAAAATGAGAGAGCCATTAGAGAACATGGAGGATGGGGCTGTAAGAGTCGAGAAGGGAGAACCTGCTGGACCACAGGAAGAGGAAGAATTATTGCTTCAAATAATAAAGCAGAGTGAGTATGATGCCGTTGAGCAATTGAGAAAAACGCCTACTCAGATTTCATTACTGTCACTAATTTTGAGCTCGGAGGTGCATCGCCAAGCCTTGCAGAAGATTCCGGATCAGACCTTTGTGAACCCTGATAACACACCAGGGCAATTTGAGAAAATAGTTAGGCAAATTCAGGCATCCAGTTTTATCACTTTCTCAGAAGAAGAGATAGACCGAGCTGGCTTAAAGCACACAAAAGCTCTACATGTGACAGTCAAATGCAAAAGGTGCATAGTTGCTAAGGTTCTGATTGACAATGGATATGCCCTTAATGTCTTGCCCAATGCCATCTTAGCAAGACTACCTGTTGACCGATCAAATATACGCCAAAGTGCCATGGTGTTAAGAGCCTTTGATGGTACCAAGAGAGAAGTACTTGGGGACATTGATTTGCCGCTGCAAATAGGGGCATGCACTTTCAACGTCACATTCCAAGTGATGGATATTGAGCCTGCCTACACCATGCTGCTGGGAAGACCCTGGATCCATTCGGCAAACGTTGTACCTTTGACCCTGCACTAGAGAATTAAATACATCATAGGCAATAAAATCATCACAGTAAGGGGGGAGGAAGCTATGCTAGTCACTAAGCCGCAATTAGTTCCTTACGTGGAAACAACTGAAAAGTCCTTGGAAAGTTTTTTCCAGGCACTAGAGTTACAAGAAACTACCCCGAGGGATGAAGGGGCTGCAGCTATGGTTGCGAAGGTGATGCTCAAGAGCGGCTATGAAAAGGGAAAGGGATTGGGCGTCGCGTTGTAGGGAATTGTTAAACCCATACTGGCGATACAGAGGATAGGTCGCTTCGGCCTGGGATATGAGCAAGATGCCGTCATGGAAGGAAGATTCTGGATGAGGAACATGCTCTGGGATCAAAGGTTTGACCAGAGATTCAGGAAAACAAAAACTGTCCTGAAAATCACGGATGTCTTCACCAAACCAATCATTGAGGATCCAGAGGAAGGTGAAGAATCTCCTGAAGAACCATCCGTTGATGTTATACAACTGGACTCCCTATCCGAGGCACTGATCTCGCTGATTATTGAGGGGCGAGAGCTGGATAATTGGGAAGCAAAAGGCATTCCTGTGCTCAATATTGAGTAAAGTACCATTATTATCAACACTTGATCATTTTGTCCATGGTGACAAGTGTAGTACTGTAAATGGACCCTTTTTTATGATAAATGAATTAATGAATTGATAGCGCATTTTGCATCTAACTCTCTTTTCCTTAAAATCCATTCTTTTAATATACTCCAATTTCATTTCTTCAAGACCATTGACCAACTCACGCTCAATAATTCAATTGACTCAAAAGTTCCTTATGTTAATTTTGAAACTCCCGTAACTGCCATTACTTCAAGTGATTCGGAAGAAGAGCTTGTAGAAGAAAGGGGTGAAAGAGATAAGCCTTCCCTAGTGCCTTGTGAGGATGAAATGCACACTATAAATCTAGGCACTGAAGAAATGAAGAAGGAACTTAAGGTTGTGGAAAGTGGAGAGTTAGAAAGCATGGTCAGTTTGCTCAAAGAATTCCTGGATGTATTCTCTTGGAGCTATGATGACATGCCCGGATTGGATCCTCAAATAGTAACGCACAAGATTCCCCTGATTCCTAGGACAATTCCAGTAAAGCAGAAGTTGAGAAGAATAAACCCTGACACGTTGCTCAAAGTTAGGGATGAAGTCAAAAAGCAATATGATGCTGGATTCCTGGAAGTAGTCAAATATCCTTAGTGGATAGCTAATGTTGTCCCGGTAATGAAGAAACATGGGAGAGTCAGGGTATGTGTTGATTACAGGGATCTCAATAAAGCAAGTTTAAAGGATGACTTCCCTCTCCCACACATAGACGTGTTGGTGGACAATGCTGCTGGGTTGGGAAGATGTTCATGCATCGACGGAGCATCAGGATATAACTAAATCCCCATGGATGAAGAAGATAAAGATAAGACTGCTTTTATCACCCAGTGGGAAATATTTTGTTATCGGGTCATACCATTTGGATTAAAGAATGCTGGGGCTACCTACCAACGTGTTATGATCACATTATTCCACGATATGATGCACAAGGAATTGGAAGTGTACGTGGATGATATGATTATCAAATCTAGAGAGGGGGTGAGTCATGTACAAGTGTTGAGAAAGGTATTCGAAAGGCTCAGGAAGTATCGACTGAAATTAAACCCAGCTAAGTGTGTGTTTGGGGCTAGGTCTGGAAAGCTATTGGGATTCATAGTAAGTGAGAAGGGGATAGAAGTGGATCTAGATAAAGTTCGAGCCATTTAAGAAATGCCATCTCCAAATATAAAAAGGGAGGTGCGCAGTTTCCTAGGAAAACTGAATTACATCTCAAGATTCATTTCCAACCTCATTGCTAAAGTTGAGCCTATTTTTAAGTTACTCAGAAAGAATAACACCACTCAATGGGATCAAGTTTGTCAAGAGGCTTTCGAGAAAATTAAACAATACCTGTCAAATCCGTCAATATTGGTCCCTCTAATGGCAGGAAGGCCATTGATTCTATACATGGCAGTTCAACAGAGTTCGATGGGGTGTGTTCTGGGGTAGCACGATGACACGGAGCGAAAGGAAAGAGCCATTTACTATTTGAGTAAGAAATTCAATGATTGCGAGTCGAGGTACTCATTCCTGGAGAAAACTTGCTGCGCATTGGCCTGGACGGCAAATCGACTCAAACACTACATGTTGAATCATAAGACATGGCTCATCTCCCGAATGGATCCCATCAAGTATATATTTGAAAGCCCGTTCATGCCAAGAAGGATAGTAAAATGGTAGGTCATACTCTCTCAATATGACATTGTCTATATGACCAGAAAGGTTGTAAAAGGAAGCGTGATTGCTGATCTTCTAGCAGAAAACTCGATCCAAGATTATGAAGCCTTGGATTTCGAATTCCCTGATGAGCATGTTAATGAGGTCGGCAGCGAGGATAAGGAATCGACTAATGTATGGGAAATGTATTTCGATGGAGTGATCAATTTTTCTGGTAATGAGATCGGAGCTGTGTTGGTATCCCCTGACGGAAAACACTTCCCAATAGCTATCAAGCTGAGATTCGACTGCACCAATAATATTGCGGAATATGAAGCCTGTGTGATGGATTTATAAGCAGTTATCGAAATGAAGGTCAGGAAGTTAGAGGTGTATGGAGATTCGGCCTTGATCATTTACAAAGTCAAAGGAGAATGGCAAACTAAAGACCCAAAGCTGATCCCATATCAAAAGTATCTCCTGGAATTGGTCAAGAAATTTGAAGAGATTTCTTTCACTCATCTCACCCACGATAAGTACCAATTCGCCGATGCCTTAGCCACTCTAGCTGTCATGGCTCAGATGGAAGAGGCACAGACGACTCAGGTGTTGCAAATCAAAGCAAGGGGTGAGCCGGCTTACTGCTTCATGATCGAAGAGGAAACAGATGGTAAGCCCTGGTATCATGATATCTAGGTCTACATCAAAACTAGAGAATACCCTAGAAACGAAAGGAGAATGATCAGAAGATTAGCATTGGGATACTTCCCCAGTGGTGAAATTTTGTACAAAAGGAGCTCCAATGGCGAATTATTGAGGTGCGTGGGTGTAAAAGAAGCAAGGAGAATCCTTTTTGAGACTCATGAAGGGAATTATGCTACTCACGCCAATGGGCATATGATGGCCAAGCAAATCATGAGACGGGGATACTTCTGGACTACTATGGAAAAAGACTGCATCGAATATTTTCGAAAGTATAATAAATGTCAAATCTATGCAGATTCGATAAATGTCCCGCCTCATCAATTGTTTAATCTTGTCTCACCTTAGCCTTTCGCAATGTGGGGCATTGACGTAATTGGTCCCATTAATCCCAAAGCATCCAATGGGCATAGGTTCATATTAGTGGCTATCGACTACTTTTCCAAATGTAACAAAGCAGCATCCCATGCTCATATCACGCAAAATACATTTATCAAATTTCTCAAGAATAATGTCCTCTGCCGACACGGCCCCGGCAAAATTGTCACTGACAATGCTAAGAACTTGAATGGTCCAAAGATCCGGAGTTTATGTGACCAGTATAAAATCCGGCATCTCAATTCTTCACCAAACCCTTCCCAAATGAACGGAGCGGTGAAAGCTGCTAACAAAAACCTCAAAAGGATAATCAGGAAGATGACCGTCATTTATAGAGATTGGCATGATATGCTTCCCTTTGCCCTTCATGCTTACCGGACCTCCGTAAGGACATCGACTGGGGCAACTCCATACTCTTTGGATTACGGAATGGAAGCTGTTTTGCCTATCGAAGTAGAAATTCCCTCTTTGAGAATTCTGAAAGAGTCGGGAATCAATGAGTCAGAATAGATTCAATCAAGGTTGGACCAGTTGAATTTACTAGACGAGAAAAGGCTAACAGCTGCGTGTCACGGGCAATTGTACCAAAGGAGAATGGCTAGGGTATTCAACAAAGGTGTTCACCAGCGCAAATTCCAACCGGGAGATCTGGTTTTGAAAAAGATCCTACCAAATCAAAATGATTCCCGGGGCAAATGGTCACCAACTTATGAGGGACCCTACGTGGTTAAAAAGGCATTTTCTGGCGACGCACTGATCTTAACTCATATGGACGGTGAAGAATTCCCAAGATCCGTGAATACAAATACCGTCAAAAGGTATTATGCTTTAAAAAAAAAAGAGTAGGGGTGAAAACCCGAAGGGGCACTCTTAGCAAAATGTGCGAAAGAGGGCGAAAACCCGCATGGGCGCTCTCTGCAAAATGAGTAAAGAGTGAAAACCCGAAAAGGCATCCTGAAAAAGCGAGCAAAAAATAAAATAAAAGGGGTGAAAACACTAAAAGGCGCCCCTAGAACCGAAAAACGGAGAAATAAGGAAGGGAGCACGGGACCAAGAAAGGAAATAAGTCACCATGGTAAGAGCATTCATCAAAAGATTACTTGAAATAATGGCAGTTAAGGGAGTTCAAAGTTGACTGCTAGGAATTTGTGAGATCCATTCTTGTACCCTTTTTCTTTTAAACTATACCTTTATTCTCAAGCCATAATAAAGTCATTCTTTCACTCTAATTTATCTTTCTTACATACCTTCATTTATGCGCTATTAATTTGTTAAAACTTTATAATAAGATTAGGAATTGAATATTGATAACCTCGTGTACTTTGCTATGAGATTTGCAGGAAATGAACGATGGCAGGGTAAAAAAAAAAAAAAAAAAGGGAGGTAAGAGTGAAAACCCAAAAAGGCGCTCATAGCAAAATATCTAAAAGAAAGCGAAAACCCGCAAGGGCGCTTTCTGCAAAAGGGGGTGAGGAGCCAAAACCCAAAAGGACATCTTGAAAAGTGAGTAAAAGGAAGAAACTATAGGCCAAGTCTTGGGACCCGTCCTCCACTAATCATTCATCTTTAGAACCTTGTTAAGTACACTTCGATCGGAAGAACTTCTTGTGTCAGGTTTGCCTTGCCTTGTCAGCATTTTAATTTCCAGTTATCAACCTCTGGTTCCTTAATCTAAGTTGATTTTAATTTGCAGCATTTAAATTTCCTGCTATCAACCTCTGGTTCCTTGATCGAAGTTGATTTTAATTTCCAGCATTTAAATTTCCTGCTATCAACCTCTGGTTCCTTAATCCAAGTTGATTTTAACTTGCAGCATTTAAATTCCTGCTATCAACCTCTGCTCCCTTGATCTAAGTTGATTTTAATTTCTAGCATTTAAATTTCCCGCTATCAACCTTTGGTTCCTTGATCCAAGTTGATTTTAATTTCCAGTATTTAAATTTTCTGCAACCAACCTCTGTTTCCTTGATCCAAGTTGATTTTAAGTTTCAGCATTTTAAAATTCCAGTTATCAACTTTTGGTTCCTTGATCCAAGTTGATTTTAGTTTCCAGCATTTAAATTTTCTACAATCAATCTCTGTTTCCTTGATCCAAGTTGATTTTAATTTTTAACATTTTAAAATTCCAGTTATCAACCTCTGGTTCCTTGATCCAAGTTGATTTTAGTTTTCAGCATTTAAATTTTCTGCAATCAACCTTTGTTTCTGTGATGCCCTTTACCCGTCTACTGTATAGTCGAACAAGAAGAGCCACATTCAGTGCCGGAGCACCCTATCTTGTTTTATCATATCTATTGTAAACTTTTGATGTCATTTAAAATATGTATTCTATGTGTAGAATTTTTTTTTTTATATCTTATTTCTGTGGAGACACGGACAGAGCCTCCTCTATTTTATTAGCATCTAGCAGATTCCACTAATCACCTGTTAACATGTCCATATTCATTTCACACATTTCCATATCATATTCTCTTTTATCATATCATTTACAACTATTTATGAGATCTCAAAATGAAGTATCATCTATTGCATTCATATGGAAATTCATAGATAATAAATTACAAGTTTTCATTTCACTCTCAAGTTTAATTACAAGTACAAAATGAAATACATCATGACTAGACATAATGAACCAAAATACTAGTCTATACATGGGCCCTACCAAAATACAAAAGACTGGTGAGGTGACTCTAGTCGATGATAGATTTGATCGGAACTCTGTCCAAACACTACTGTGACGGCTGCTACTGTGGCGCTGTTGATCTTCAGTACCTACGCGATGGAAAACCAACGCGCTAAGCATAACACTTAGTGGTACATAATTTATAATAACAATAATTAAACAATTGAATTTATATCTGCAAATCATAATTTCTGGGTCTTTTACTTTTTTATTGCTCTTTGGAAATAATTAACATTATCAGGATCTTTTATGATTACTTATTGTATTTTAAGTCTTAATTAATTTTTATCAGTGCCCAAAAAACCTATAACAAATTATAAAAGCTGGATGCATGGGTGTATACTGGTTAGACAACCATATGTTTGTCCAGTATACGTCTGTCAGGCACGAGGCCAGCTGTCGGGCACGAAACCCGCTGTCAGGCTTGTAAAGCTAGAAATAAAGTTAGGCACAATGGCCAATGGGTAGGCATATAGCCTGTAGAACAATCATATCAGACATATATGGTCAGTTCATGATTTGCTCTGTAAGCAGTACTGCATTCTGTAGTCCCTAATTGGTATACCAATATATCCAAACTAAATAAATAAGTCTAGGTATACTATGGGCAGTTAAACATTTTTAATTATTTTAGTACTATTCACTGTTATTATTTTCTGGTACTGTTTAGTGGTACCATTAATTTCATATTAATAGGACATTAGTCCCAATTTACATATTCATATCAATTTTAATATTTAATTAGCCTTATGAGTATTTTAATCACCATGTATAGCATTTTTCCCATGAAATTTTCTTTAGGCTCATTTTGATGTGTTATATTTATCTAGGAATTTGACTAGGTTAGAATGTCTATTTGGTTACACTTCCTTCATAACAATTGCTCCTCTATGTTTAAACTTGAATTTCAATTTTTGAATCACTGAATTTGGGGTTACAGAACTCAAGTTATGGTCAAAATACCATAACTGGTCCCTTTGCCTCTAAGTTGTCCAGAATTTATAATTCCTGGTTAATAAAATTTGACCAGTCATTTGATCATTTTAAGGTCATTTTTAGACTTAGGTTCCTTAACAAGATATGTTCCTCTATGTCTTAGGGACACCCAGGTACAATTTCATAATTTTTCAAGTTTTTTGGAATTATTTATGGCCAATTAACTGACATGGGTTCATGTACCCTGTGCCAACAGGGGCTCAGTTCAGGACAGTGACTGCAGGTCACTTTTTGAGATTCTTAAATTCATAATTTAAGGAAGGTTCCTAAAAAAAAGTTGTACCCCTATTTCTCAAGTTTTTGGAAAGGTATGGCTCATCTCAATTGGATTTTTCTAGTGGGAGTTATGACTAAAAGACTGTTCTAGGGTCAAGTGAAGTTTGGTCAGATTCCAGGTTTTGATGCAGTAACTTGTTCTAACTATTTGACCTAGTTCTCTTAATTCTGGCTTTTGGTCAAAATAACAATTTTGTAGGTATGTGTCTTTTGGAAAATTTTCCACTCGTTTCACTACATTTAAGTTCTTGTAGACCAAGTTATGGCCATTTTGCCAAAACTGGTCAGGTAAGTTCATGTCCAGAAATTTCTGGGCAACACAGGTCTGGACAGTTTTGTAACCCAAATTGGGCCAGCAATTTGGCTTGGTTCTTGGCATTTCTGGATTTAGTGGTCTGCATGAAAATTGTAGCCCTATGTCTAAGCTTTCCAATGGTATCAAATTCAGGTCATTTGGACTAGTATAGAGGGAGTTATGACCAAATGAATATGTATTTGGTCATTTTCTGGGTTTAGTGCAGGGTAATCCAGAATTGGGTAGTATTTAGGTCAAGTTTTGGATAGAATTTGGGTATGGTTTCTTCATGGAAAATGAGCTATTTTGAGTCTAGTTTCACCTCCAATTGGCGTCATACCAATTGGAGTCACATATTTTCAGTTATGGTTCAAAACTCATGCTGGACTCATTGAGTCCAAACCTATAAAAAATTAAACACTCCCAATATCTCATTTCCTTCAACTTCCTTACTTCAATTTGCATGCAATACACTTCTATAAGCAACAATCTCAACTCAATAGGTCAATTTCAATATTTTACACAAAGTCTTCAAAATTTACACGAACT
This sequence comes from Hevea brasiliensis, assembly GCF_030052815.1. Lineage (NCBI taxonomy): Eukaryota > Viridiplantae > Streptophyta > Magnoliopsida > Malpighiales > Euphorbiaceae > Hevea > Hevea brasiliensis. The sequence continues at coordinate 80,801,502 of NC_079503.1, forward strand.
CTAGTTTTCAAAGTTTTAAATTTACACAAGCACTACACAATCAAACTCCCAACTATTTCAACTCATCACACATTCTCATGGAACCTTTTTTTTCATCACTTAAAAGCAACAAACCTCGAGTTCCATGGCTACCAAAAATTCAAGGGTTCTTTCCACAAGATTTTCTTTTTGTTTTCATGATATTTATGCTTGGCTAAACATGCTTTTCATGTTTAATAAAGAGAAGAGAAGAAGAGGGATTAGTGCACTAACCTTACTTGAGCTTCCCTAACTTCAATTTTCTTGCTTCTAATGGGTGTCTATAGCTTCCTTAGGGTGTGAGGAGTATTTTTTGTAAAGGGTACTATGGGTTTTGGTGGGTGGAAGCTTGGGAAATCAAGCTTGGAAGCTTGATAAAAATGGTGGACTTGAGGGACCAGGGTGGGTGGCGCAAGGGAGAGAAAGAGAGAGAAGAAGTGGAGGAAGAAAATGAAGGTTGGTGGGGGTTTGTCTTATGTGGCTATTTATATATTCTATTTTTGTGTGCTCTATTTTTTAATTTCCCTAAGCCATTTTCTTTTCTTTTCTTTTCTTTTCTTTTCGTTTCTTTTCTTCTTTTCGTTTCTTCTTTTCGTTTCTTTTCTTTTCTTTTCTCTTTTCATTTTCCTAATTTATTTCATAAATTTTAATTTATGTTAATTATTTTATTCTCTAAATTTTAATTTGACATTTAGGTCAAAATTCACCTCTGAGGGTGAAATGACCAAAATGCCATTTGTTGCACTTATCGAGTCATTTTTATCTGTACCGATAAATAATTTTCTCAAAATTTCCTGTGATATTTTTAATGTCATTTTTACCTAAATAAACCCTTAATTAAGTCCTAAAAATTATTTCCTAGTGTCCCTCATGGGTATGAGGTCGGCAACTGTCTTAGCAGTTACTTCTCAGTATGGTTACCCATCGCCGTGGTTCCGGCTCCTTTAACTTTTTTATATTTCATTTCTTTTATTTTCTCTAAATTTTTCTTAACATTTATTCCATCAATTTATGCCTCTTCACTATAGTTTAAGTGTAGTTTCCAGACATTCTGTCTATCCAAACAAACATTAGTCGTCGGAACAGTAGAATGTATGAACTACCTAAGGTGAGGGCGTTACAATTCTTTCCCTCTAAATAAAATTTTTTCCTCAAAATTTACTCGATTTAAACAATCGATAAACTGCTATTTCCTTGTCTCTCCAGTTTTTCGTGTTATAATACTCCACTTTTTCTTTAGTCCATCTTACTAGACTTAGCTCTACAATCTTATCCTCATCTCGATTTACTATCAGAAATACATAGCTCTACATAATAGTCCCAAGTTGATACTGTAATTTGCAGCTTACAGCACAAACATCGAAAACATTGCGTAGTTACCATGGTATATCCCAATAGATCAGGTTTTTCCTACACTTATCCTCAATCAGTTTTGTACTCATCCTCTTTCATCTCATATACAATCTCTTTCTTATTTTCATCCATGATCTTTAACATGATCTTTTTCAGTTGATAATCTACTATCACCTGGTGACCTAAAGGGTTGATGACAAGTATGTCATCTTCTGACCCATCTATCGGTATCCTCTTTCAACAGAAGGTACAATGCATATATAGGGGTGAACATAATTAAGGTCTATCAATACATATTTAAAGTAGGAAATGTACCTCTGATAACGTTTACCGGATTTGGTTCCTCTCGAGCCATATCGTCCACACGGGGTGCTACTCTAGTCTCGGGTCGTTCTATAGCCTCGGATGCCCTCTGTGATGTATCAGCTGTCTCAGGTCTCATAGGTCTTCTACCCCTCTACATTGTTGGGGCAGACCTCTCAGTCGGTGGTAGAGCAGTGGGAGCACTCCTCTGTGGACAACTTTGTAAGAAATGATCCATAGATCCACATTTAAAACATTTCCCAGTCAATAGTCGATACTCCCCTTTGTGTCTCCTACCACAGTGGGTACATTCTGGCACTGGAATTGGTTCTCTTGTTACTGTACCCAAGGAACTAGCTATAGATACTCTAGACTGGCCCCTCTGGCCTTGTGTCTGGCTCTGTGAACCCTTATGCTTCTTACTACTAGTAGCTGATGCACTAAACTGGCCCTGTCTAGAACCTCTTTTACGTTGCCTATCCCTCCTGGACTGCTCCTCATTTCTGACTCTCTCCACATCTAGGGCTGATGCTATCAACTAGGAGAAGTCTGTGAAGTGATGAGATGTCACTATCAACTTGATGTTGTCATTCAATCCATCCTCAAATCTTCTGCATTTAGCAGTTTCTGTGGGCATCAACTCCGATGCATATCCACTAAGTCTCTCGAATTCTCACTCATATTCGGAGACTGTAAGCTACCTCTGCCTCAGTGCAGAGAATTCTCTCATTTTGGCCTCTAAGTACACATGGTTGATGTATTTCATTCTGAATTCGGCCAGAAAGAACTCCCATGTGATCTGTGCAGGCTGTACTGCTCTCGATACTGTCACCTACCATCTATAAGCATCCTCATGTAGCAGTGACAAAGAGCACTCCAACTGCTGCTCTGGGGTGCAGTGGAGCTACTACAAGACCCTCTCTGTCCTTTCCAGCCAATACTCTGCTGCAGCTGGATCATCATCCCTCCTACCCCTGAAGTCAACTGCCCCATACTTCAGCAGTCTCTCTAGTGGGGATTTGTGTACAGGTTGAGGCTGTGGGGGCTGTGGTGGCTGTATAGGTGGTGGTGGTGGTGGTGGCTGTGGCTGTGGAGGTGGCTGTGGCTGAGGAATAGCTCTGGTGACCTGACGAAGTAGCTATGTCATTTGCTCTAGGAAGGCCTGCTGTGTCCTTACTAAAGCACCCAATGATGGTTCTACTCTACTGCTACTGCGCCCTTGACTAGACGTAGTTGCAGGTGCATGACTCTCTACCTCTTCCTCTATTGGTTTTGGAGACCCGTGCTCTGACGGATCGGATGCCATCGATCCTATAAAACAGAAAAAGTATGGATCTGCATTAATGTCACCTCGACTCTATCTAAAGGCCCATGCATGTGATGCAACTATTTCTTTCCATTTATCTAGGTCTAGGACCGCCTAAACCTCTGCTCTGATACCACTAAAATGTGACGCCCCTTACCCATCTACTGTATAGCCGAGCAAGAAGAGCCACATTCAGTGCCGGAGCACCCTATCTTGTTTTATCATATCTATTATAAACTTTTGATATCATTTAAAACATTTATTCTATGTGTAGAATTTTTTTTATATATATCTTATTTCTGTGGTGACCCGGACAGAGCCTCCTCTATTCTATTAGCATCTAGCAGGTTCCACTAATCACCTATTAACATGTCCATATTCATTTCACACATTTCCATATCGTATTCTCTTTTATCATATCATTCACAACTATTTATGAGATCTCAAAATGAAGTATCATCTATTGCATTCATATGGAAATTCATAGATAATAAATTACAAGTTTTCATTTCAATCTCAAGCTTAATTACAAGTCCAAAATGAAATACATCATGACTAGACATAATGAACCAAAATACTAGTCTATACATGGGCCCTACCAAAATACAAAAGACTGGCGAAGTGACTCTGGTCGGTGACAGATCTGATCGAAACTCTGTCCGAACACTACTATGGCGGGTTCTACTGTGGCAGCAGTTGATCTTCAGTACCTACGCGATGGAAAACCAACGCGCTAAGCATAACGCTTAGTGGTGCATAATTTATAATAACAATAATTAAACAATTGAATTTATATTGCAAATCATAATTTCTGGGTCTTTTACATTTTTATTGCTCTTTGGAAACAATTAACATTATCGGGATCTTTTATGATTACTTATTGCATTTTAAGTCTTAATTAATTTTTATCAGCATCCAAAAAACCTGTAACAAATTATAAAAGCTGGATGCATGGGTGTATACTGGCTAGACAACCATATGTTTGTCCAGTATGCATCTGTCAGGCACGAGGCCAGCTGTCAGGCACGAAACCCGTTGTCAGGCTTGTAAAGCCAGAAATAAAGTTAGGCACAATGGCCAATGGGTAGGCATATAGCCTGTAGAACAATCATATCAGACAAATATTGTCAATTCATGATTTGTTCTATAAGCAGTACTGCTATCTGTGGTCCCTAATTGGTATACCAATTTATCCAAACTAAATAAATAAGTCTAGGTATACTATGGGCAGTTAAACATTTTTAATTATTTTAGTACTATTCACTGTTATTATTTTCTAGTATTGTTTAGTGGTACCATTAATTTCATATTAATAGGAAATTAGTCCCAATTTACATATTCATATCATTTTTAATATTTAATTAGCCTTATGAGTATTTTAATCACCATGTATAGCATTTTTCCTATGAAATTTTCTTTAGGCTCATTTTGATGTGTTATTTTTATCTAGGAATTTGACTAGGTTAGGATGTCTATTTGGTTACACTTCCTTCATAACAATTGCTCCTCTATGTTTAAACTTGAATTTTAGTTCTTGAATCACTGAATTTGGGGTTATAAAACTCAAGTTATGGTCAAAATACCATAATTGGTCCCTTTGCCTCTAAGCTGTCCAGAATTTATAATTCCTAGTCAATAAAATTTGACCAGTCATTTGATCATTTTAAGGTCATTTTTAGACTTAGGTTCCTTCACAAGATATGTTCCTCTATGTCTTAGGAACACCCAGGTACAATTTCATAATTTTTCAAGTTTTTTGGAATTATTTATGGCCAATTAACTGACATGGGTTCAAGTACCCTGTGCCAATAGGGGCTCAGTTCAGTACAGTGACTGCAGGTCACTTTTTGAGATTCTTAAATTCATAATTTGAGGAAGGTTCCTAAAACAAAGTTATAGCCCTATTTCTCAGGTTTCTGAAAAGGTATGGCTCATCTCAATTGGATTTCTCTAGTGGGAGTTATGACTAAAAGACTGTTCTGGGGTCAAGTGAAGTTTGGTCAAATTCCAAGTTTTGATGCAGTAACTTGTTCTAACTATTTAACCTAGTTCTCTTAATTTCTGGGTTTTGTTCAAAATACCAATTTTGTAGGTATGTGTCTTGTGGAAATTTTTCCACTAGTTTCACTACATTTAAGTTTTTGTAGACCAAGTTACGGCCATTTTGCCAAAACTGGTCGGGTAAGTTCATGTCCAGAAATTTTTGTGCAACACAGGTCTGGACAGTTTTGTAACCCAATTTGGGCCAGCAATTTGGCTTGGTTCTTGGCATTTCTAGGTTCGGTGGTCTTCATGAAAATTATAGCCCTATGTCTAAGCTTTCCAATGGTATCAAATTCCGGTCATTTGGACCAGTATAGAGGGAGTTATGACCAAATGAACATGTACTATTCATTTGGTCATTTTCTGGGTTTTGTGTAGGGTAATCCAGATTTGGGCAGTATTTAGGTCAAGTTTTGGACAGAATTTGAGCATGGTTTCTTCATGGAAAATGAGCTATTTTGGGTCTAGTTTCACCTCAAATTGGCCTCATACCAATTGGAGTCACATATTTTTAGTTATGGTTCAAAACTCATGATGGACTCATTGAGTTCAAACCTGCAGAAAATTAAACACTCCCAATATCTCAATTCCTTCAACTTCCTTACTTCAATTTGCATGCAATACACTTCTATAAGCAACAATCTCAACTCAATAGGTCAATTTCAATATTTTACACAAAGTCTTCAAAATTTACACAAACCCTAGTTTTCAAAGTTTTAAATTTACACAAGCACTACACAATCAAACTCCCAACTATTTCAACTCATCACACATTCTCATGGAACCTTTTTTTTCATCACTTAAAAGCAACAAACCTCAAGTTCCATGGCTGCCAAAAATTCAAGGGTTATTTCCTCAAGATTTTCTTTTTGTTTTCATGATATTTATGCTTGGCTAAACATGTTTTTCATGTTTAATAAAGAGAAGAAAAGGGATTAGTGCACTAGCCTTACTTGAGCTTCCCTAACTTCAATTTTATTGCTTCTAATGGGTGTCTATAGCTTCCTTAGGGTGTGAGGAGTATTTTTTGTAAAGGGTACTATGGGTTTTGGGGGGTGGAAGCTTGGGAAATCAAGCTTGGAAGCTTGACAAAAATGGTTGACTTGAGGGACCAAGGTGGGTGGCACAAGGGAGAGAAAGAGAGAGAAGAAGTGGAGGAAGAAGATGAAGGTTGGTGGGGGTTTGTCTTATGTGGCTATTTATATATTCTATTTTTGTGTACTCTATTTTTTAATTTCCCTAAGCCATTTTCTTTTCTTTTCTTTTCTTTTCTCTTTTCTTTTCTTCTTTTTTTTTTCTCTTTTCATTTTCCTAATTTATTTCATAAATTTTAATTTATGTTAATTATTTTATTCTCTAAATTTTAATTTGACATTTAGGTCAAAATTCACCTCTGAGGGTGAAATGACTAAAATGCCATTCGTTGCATTTATTGGGTCATTTTTATCTGTACCGATAAATAATTTTCTCAAATTTTTTTGTGACATTTTTAATGTCATTTTTACCTAAATAAACCCTTAGTTAAGTCCAAAAAATTATTTCCTAGTGTCCCTTGTGGGTTTGGGGTCAGCAACTGTCTTAGCAGTAACTTCCCAGTATGGTCACCCATCGTCGTGGTTTTGGCTCCTTTAACTTCTTTATATTTCATTTCTTTTATTTTCTCTAAATTTTTCTTAACATTTATTCCATCAATTTATGCCTCTTCACTATAGTTTAAGTGCAGTTTCTAGACATTCTAGCTATCCGAACAGACATTAGTCATCGGAACAGTAGAATGTATGAACTACCTACGGTGAGGGCGTTACAATTTCCTTGATCCAAGTTGATTTTAATTTCCAGCATTTAAATTCTAGTTATCAACCTCTGGTTCCTTGATCCAAGTTGACTTTAGTTTTCAGCATTTTTAATTTCCAGTCATCAACCTCCGGTTCCTAGATCCAGGTTGATTTTGATTCTCAGCATTTTAATCTTCCATACCCCAATCGCCCAAAAAATGGGTCAGAATCTTTACATAATTCCTATACAAAAGAATTTCATTCTCTTTAATAGACATTATGTAAAGAGGGGCAGCTGTAGACACTATATTTTTGTCGACCTCTGAAAGTTGAGGAATTATTAGGCCTTTTCACTTTGCTATTCGCTCCCAACCGATGTCATTCGGTCACAAATGACTTTTTCTGAACTCACCAATTGTTCGACCGTGGAATAAACTGATCCCACGCTTAGTTAATTGTTGTCCGATCTCTTAGCAGAGGGGTTCGAATCAATGTTGGGTCTCCGAACCATTCAGTCTTGCTTTCGATCTCTTTTTACAAATATTGTGGAACTTCATTTAACTAATGTTATGATTGGGCTTCTCACTTGAATGCCTCAGATATTCCTTAAGGTTTCTATCCGATCTAATAATGGTTCTGATCTCAAAAGTTCAAATCAATGTCAAGCTTTTCGATTCTAATGTTCTAAATTTTTACCCCGTGTTTAGTCCGATCTCAAGCTTACATTTAGTTCGATTACAAGCTTACATATAATGATTTTCCGATCTCATATACTCTAATTAATGGTTGTTTTCAAGTTTAATGTTTTAATAACATTCAAACAATTAAGAACTCATACAATTTGGATGCTTTCTGATCTCATCAATAAATTGAACAAAAGGACTTCTATTCATTTCAAAGAAAAAATATATACAAGTCATTCAGCAGGTGGATCACCCCCAGCCTGCTCCCCAGATACATCGTCCACTCTCTGATTCTCTCCCCCTCTCTCCCTCTCTGGCTCCTCATCACTCTCCTCTTCGGCCTCTGGAGCGAGCTGGTCCATCCAGGAGAAGTCTTCTTCAGGATACCGCTTCTTTAGCTTGGCTAGAAGGTCATTATGGGCATTCACATATGCCCCAACCTCTCTTGTCGTGCTTTCCTCTTCTTTGGCTAGGATTTCCTCATCCTTGGCACGGAGCTCCTCATCCTTCGCTTAGAGTTCCTCCTCCTTCGACCGAAGTACATCTTCAAAATGAGCGAGATCGGCAGATCGACCAGCTCAGGAGTCTTCAAGTTCCCGTTCCACTTCGGCTATTTTCTCTTCATAATATTTCATCCGATCTTCCAACTTAGTGATATAGTCATTGGCAAAGGAGAGCTGAGTCTTCGCAGCCGACGTATCTTGGACCGCCTTAAGGATCTCCCTCCTTAAGGTGGGGGCTTTCTCTCTGAGCACATGCTGATTTGCAATAGCCTCTAAGTACAAGCTCATTGTCTGAGCTAGGATGTCATTTACGCTTTCCTCTGCCAATCGGCTTCGATCATCTTGGAAGCAAATCGAAGCGCCTATGACTTTGGCAAGTCCAGGGTTCCCTCAGGCAGATCGATTTTTCTCTAGCGACTGAACGAGGAGTTAGGCTCCTTGGGAGAGTGATCTGACAAAGGGACCAGAGGACTCCCCTTCCATGTTGGAAGAGATCGAAGGAGGAGGGGGAGGCGGAAGCTAGACCTGCTGTCGAGCAGGAACAACGACCTCTACTTCTAGGATCGGTTGCTCCTGAGGTCGGGGAGGCGAGCTCGGTACTTCTACCAATTCCCGCTGGGGGGTCTGAACTTCAGTAATGGTGGTTCCCTTCATCGCCTGCACCTTCCAGGAGACCTCCCTTTTTCCCTTGCGGCTGTCCTTGGAAGTGTCACCACCCGCCATACCTGCACAGAGAAGAAGTTAGTGAGTTCGCTAAGATTCAAAGGCTAGAGATCGAGAATGTACCGGGACCGAGGTTAGAGAGCTGAAGTTCGTATTCTTCATCTGTGACTAGCCACATCATCCACCACTTCAGTTCGGCTATAACCGCGTCTAACACGAAAATTTGTGGGTGGATGCTTGAGTCTTTAACTCTTTCACCATGGCATCTTCGTCCATATTTAAGGTGATCTTCTTTGGAATCGAAGCGACCAAGTATTGCCAACTCCGAGGGAAACCTTCAAAACTGTTTGGAATCTTGCTCCTCAATATGAAAAATCAGTCCTTCCAATTCTTCAATGAAGAAGGGAGATCAGTAAAGAGTGAGCAGTTCGGTTTAGCTTGAAAGAACTAGAACTCTTCATCCTTCCTTCGGGAAAGCCTGTGCAGCTCAGCAAAGACTTTAGCCGTGGGTTCTAGTCCTTTAGCTTGGCAGAGCCCCCGGAAGGCTACTAAAGTCCGCCAGGAGTTCGGGTGCACTTGAGCTACCGAGACATGGTGAAGCTTTAGGATGGCCATGTAAAACTCGTCCAAGGGAAAACGGAGTCCAGCCTTCAGTTGTTTTTCATACACTATGAGGAGATCACCTTCATCAAAGAAGTGATCGACTTGAAGGTTGCCATGGCACTTGATTAGCTCGAAAGAGTCGATCCGCAGATTGTACTCTTGGTTTTAAGTTTGAAGATCGGTTTCCCTCAGGACCGAAAGCAACTCGTTAACTGGCAAGTTTTCTCTTCTAGAAGATCCTCCACGCCTCGGTCTGGCAGCTGGACCAGTGATCGGAATGATGGCTGTGCTAGGACGTCCACTTGGCCCTGTCACATCGCCTTCTTCAGAGGTCCATGAAATATGGACGGAAGGTGGGCTGGCAGCTCTCTGACCCTCAGTGCCGCTCATTTTCATGAAAACAAAAGAAATTAACTAATAAAAGAATCAAAATCCTTATCGGAATGTGATCGGTGCCGGAAACATTGAGAAAACAAGAGAAAACGCTGGGATTGCTAGAGAGGTTCTGAAAATGACATAAAAAATGATTGACTCACCTCACCCCTATTTATACCCGTCTGAGCATTAAATGCTTACAAAGTCCCAAGCGACGCATCGATTAGTGGAATCGGGTTGCTTCCTTGACACGTTGCTAGAAGGATCTAGAAACATAATAAAAGATAATAAATAAATGAGATCGGCTAACTAAAGTCATCAAATCGAATAAATGTCCAAACTCAGGGATCGAAAAATAGCAATCAGATTAGATACACTTGTCAGAGATCGAAAAAATAAAATAAAAAAAAAACAACAAAAGCTTTTAAATAAAATTTCATTTCATTTCCAAAAGATCGGATTACATCAGATAGGCGATCTCAAGAGATCGGATTACATCATTGGGGGAATCGTTAAAGATCGGATTACATCATTCAAGAGATCTCTAACGATCAGCGCTACATCTTACCTAGTAGTGGCCTATGTCAAAGCCTAGTCTTGTGACTGAATCAAAAGATGTGTTTGATTAGAAAGCCAGCCACAAGTGTTGGATAGATGTGCAGCTCAGATAGGGTGATTATGACTCTCATGATAATGAGCGAAGTCATCGCCGATGTCATCGACCGGAATCGAGCTGCAGTCGGGACGCCCGATATGGTGAGGGGCCAAATGAACTTTAAGAGGTGATCACTGACATTAAGATTGAAATTAGCAGTCCTCTTGTCCGAGATCGGTCCACCAATTATACCGGTAGATCGATCTGAGTTCGGCACGATCGTCACTTTCGAGCTTGATTGGTAAATTAGTCCGGTTCCATCACTGTCATCAGATAACGTCCTCCGATCACCGTGGTCATATACTTTCAGGAGAAAGGCGAAGAAAACGGTCGGGAAAAGATCAAAAGTAATCACTATAATCAGAATTTTTACCGAAGAAACTTGATTTGGAGAAATGGAAAACTGAAGGAGGAAAGCAAAGTGTGAAGGAGATTTCCGGATGATGCATATATATAGGGCCTAAGCAGTTATTGCATACAGAAAATGAAGTGGATGCATCGATAATTAAAGAATTAATTGCGTTGACCAAGGCAAGTCAGATGAAGAGGAAAGATCTAGAAGGGAAGAGATCGGGAAATGAGGCAAGACCCGATATGAATAGAGATCGGAAGAGGAGGGGGCCATAATAGGGAGATCGGAAGAAATAGAGATCGGAAAAGGAGAGGGTCATCATAGGGAGATCGGAAGGAATAGAGATTGGAAAGCACAGAGAAGTTAATAAAAAAAAATTTTCAACTCTCTTCATAATTAGAGCCGAGTTAGTTAAAGCATTACAGGCGAGATCAAATCTTCACCGCACGCCTCATTTGCAGAAATACCTACCTAGCTGACAGACGGCAAAACAGTTACGGCAGTCCTGTACATCTCGATCTCCACTGATGATCACAATTGTAAGGACAGACCCGGAGCCCTTGGATCAAAAAGCAGACGATAGGTTCGACGCTTTTTATTCCCAGCCCTCGGATCCATCTTGTAAGGCAAGACCCTGCGCCATTGGATTGAAAGAAGAAAGGATGGATATTCTGACTGGAATCCCAACCCTCCGTTTTGATTCTCTTTAATTCTCAAATGTCAGATTATGTCCTGTTGAATCCAAATCCTCCGTCTCCCCAGGAGAGATCCTGACCCTTCATTAAGAGCGTCCATTCCCTATAAATACCTGCATGCAATACTGTAAAAGGGACAAGTAAAAAAAAAGGTGGTAGTGATTATAGTGGAAAGACTCTGAAATTTAATTCAGTCTTGCTACTTTGTCATTCTGAGCTTTCGTTGTGTGGAGAAACTTTAGAAACCAATTTTCTTAAGTATTTTCATCAAAAGGAGTTCTGAACCCTGAGATTCTCAATTTCAGTGCCTGTTCATTACTTTGTGAAGCCATTTTTCGTTCAGTTTCATTCTCACTGCCCTAGCATTAGTATATTACTCTCCAAGCTCAACTTCGTTCCATTACATCGGGCAAGTCCGAGTCCTTCTGCCGTCTACTTTCACCTCTCCAAGACTTGTGGACACTGGAGTTAACTCATTCGTCTCCTCAACTCCCTACAGGTAAGCATCTAAACTGTTATTTTGTCAAATATCCTCATTTTGTTTTCTTCTACTCACCTTTAAAATTTCTTTTATATCCAGTCGCACTACATCTCAAGGTAGATTACCTAGGCTGATAGTTATTTCCAGTGTCTTCTTTTATTTCATTCGTAAAATCCATTTATCGACATTTAGTTGTTATTCCCGTCGAGAGTAGATGTTCGAGTCCTCAGTGGCTCGTAAATATGCTAAAGAGTATAGGTAAGAGTATCTTAACAAGAGTTTTTGGGGTTGAACAAATAAAAATGATCATGGAAAATAGATATAGCAAAAGGGTTGAATAGGATTATGATAGATCGGGAACCAAAATAAGCTCGGATCCCTAGCGAGCAACTAAAAGAGATCGGACCAAAGAGGTCGGATAAAGCGATTATGCGAAAGATCGGCAAGGAGTTTGGTCTTTCGTCGTCCTCCTAGTTATAAGGCTCAGTAAGCTAGGAAAAGCTTTGCACGAGTTTCCTATGCATTTGGTACTTCACTCCCAAAAGGGGGATCAAGAGAGACCCTTTATCTGAATCCTTAGTTTCAAAGTCCCTAAAAATGCCATTCTAATAAATACTTTAAGAGATCGGAGGAGAGTTCTTACCTGATTCTCATTCAAAATTTAAATAAAACATGGAGTTTGGAGGAGAGTTCTTATCCGAGATCCTTCACTTTAAACTTTAAAGAGATCGGGGGAGAGTTCTTACCTGATTCTCATTCAAAATTTAAATAAAACATGGAGATCAGAGGAGAGTTCTTATCCGAGATCCTTCACTTTAAACTTTAAACCAAATACTTTAAGAGATCGGGGGAGAGATCGGGGGAGAGTTCTTACCTGATTCTCATTCAAAAATTAAAAAAAAAACGTGGAGATCGGAAGAGAGTTCTTATTCGAGATCCTTCACTTAAAACTTTAAACCAAACACTTTAAGAGATCGAGGGAGAGTTCTTACCCGAATCTCATCAAAAATCTTAATAATATATGCAGAGATCGGAAGAGAGTTCTTATCCGAAATCTCCTGCTTAAACCCTTAATAAAACATATCAAGAGATCGGGAGAAATTTCTTACTCGGATTCTCTTAACTAAAAATCCAAATTAAAATAACACAACTTCAATACACAAAATAACCCCCAAATAAAGTCCGCTACACAAAACCTACTCACTAAGGGCCATCTCACATACTCATGTTCTTGGGCAGCCCTAAATAGTGAAAAATCAAATATTTCCTTTTATCCATACGAAGGATTAACATCGTCACTCCAACTCCTCGATTACCAATTTTAATTTTTGAAGAGCATAACATTAAATCTATTTACCCTCATTGAGGGACAAGGCGGGGTGCCTAACACATTCCCCGCCCGTATACGGACTGCAAACCTAGAATCTCTGTTTTTCGAAGTGATTTCTTTTTAATTTATTTTCACCAATAGTTTTCTTTAATTTCCTTCAAAATTAAAGTGGCGACTCCTCACTTTTCCCACCTCGGTGAGAGGTTCGTCCAGGCGACCACAAAAACCCTTGCGACAGTTGTGAATTGCAGAATATAAATTATTTGCCCTAAAGCTGGATATCATTCTAATTTCCAACCATTAATATCGATTCCATTGATCGATTATTCAACTATTACCTGTTACTCAAATCAGCAAAGAGTGCAAAATAATAATAATAAATCGTATTGCTCATAAAAAATAATAATAAAATCATATTGAACAGTAGTTGGACTGTGTAAATTATAATAAATATCGTCACATTATATATATATATATATATATATATAATCATGATCACACAATTTGTAGATTAATGCAAAATCCTATCGCTTAGAGTTTATTTGCGTGGAATTTATTATCATATTTTGAACACAACAAATGTTGTTACCTTTATTAAGGAATTATATAACTTCTTATTAAAACAAGGGATCTATTGACCCTATTTTTAACTTGTATTTAGTCAAAATATTATCTTTTTTATTTATATTATTTGGTGTGCAGGTTCAAAATGCTGCCAATATGGTAGCATAATATTTATATTAGTATTTAAAGGTTGAGAGAATAATTTATAAAAATTTATCCCTTTTAACTTTTAAAAGTTGATGAAATATTTTAACTAAAATTAACAAGATAATACCATTATTTTACATTAACAATTAATTTAATAATCATTTTTACTATACACTTCTGCTTTCAATTATTATATAAATAGTTAATCACTAACAGTTAATATCTAATAGTTAGTAAAATAGCTAAAGGTTATAAAAATAGTTAATAATTATTAGAACAATTAATATTACCGAATAAGTCCTCAATCTCTATTAATGGGGTTTGATCATGCTAAAGATTGTTTTTTTTTAGAATTTGATAAGGTAAAAAAGTGATAAAAAAAAAATAAATCTTACGAAATAAAAAGTCATAATATTAAATTTTTTTACCATTATTTTATTTAGGTACATGTAATATAAATTTGATATTTAGTAATATAAGTTTCTAAATTACCCCTTTTATTTTTAGTTTTATTTTTATTTTTATTTTTTTTTCAAATACAAATGTTTGGAAAATGTCTGAGAGATAGACTGCACTTTATCTTTGCATCCATATATTTATGCGTGTTTCCAAATGGACTTTGACTTTACAAATCTTTCAAAATGCCAAAATGATTAACATAGACCTATTTTATGGAGTATGGGGATAAGAATTCCAAATTTGTGAAAAATGAAGTCAATTTTTTTTTTTTCTCTCTCTCTCTTATAATGATATTAATCTCTTGCTGACTATTCATGCCCCTCGGGGGAGAAAAAAAAATGGACCAATGTTATTTATAAAATTATTTTAGAAATTTTATAAAAAAATATTTTGAAAAGGGGTAAATTACACTTATTCTTTATATAATGAATCAATCAAATATTATATATTCAATTCCCCTCTCTCAATCACTATTAAAAAAATTGAAAATGTCAATGCTATAAAAATTTATTAAATATATATAAAAGATAAAGAATTCTAATTAATATTTCATATTGTCTATATCAAAATAAAATAATAAAAATTACTTTGCAGGCAATAATTAAAATAAAATAGGAGTGTGTATATATATATATATATATATATATATATATATATATATATATATATATATATATATATATATATTTTAGAAGGGTTGGTTCCCACCCTTCCAAATGGACTTGACTTTCGAAGTATTTTAATCCCAAATGCCAAAATTGTTAAAATAGTAGCCATTGTAGGCCTATTCCACGGAGATAAAGAATTCCAAATTTATGGAAAATGTCTTGTCAGAAAAAATTATGGAAAATTAAATCTTTTTTATCAATTTTTTTATATGGATAATTGATCTCAGACTTCTTGTAACTCATAAACTCATGGCTATTTGGGCCTTCAAAGCTGTTGTGCCGTTTCTCGCCATCTTATTTCTTGCATCCTTGCAACTCATAAACTCATGGCTATCTGGAGGAATAAGAAAGCTGTTACGCTGTTTATCATCGTCATCGTCATCATCTTACTTCCTATGTTTTTCGTAGCAGGACCCACAGCCTTCATAATGGTTGGAGCCTTCATTATTGTGGGTCGGGTCACTGGCTTCTGTTATGTGGCTTTAAGGAACAAAAGGGATGAAGAGGAATGTATGGAAGATAATTCTCTATCAGGAATGCCCATGAGATTCACTTACCAAGAATTGAGAGTAGCCACTGGAGATTTCCAGAAAAAGCTTGGAGGAGGAGGGTTTGGATTAGTTTTTGAAGGCACTCTTCAAAACGGAGATAAAAATGCAGTCAAGCGCCTTGATGCTATGGGCCAAGGGAAGAAAGAATTCTTGTGAAGCATCCACAAGTTAACCTTGTGAAGCTAATTGGCTTTTGAGCAGAAAAATTGCACAGGCTTCTTGTATATGATTTCATGTGTAATGGGTCTTTAGACAAATGGATTTTCTGTAGAGAATCGCGAGCTCCTCTAGACTGGCAAACTAGAAGGACAATTGTCCTGGACATAGCAAAGGTGCTGGCCTATCTCGATGAAGAATGTAGACAGGGAATAGTACATTTAGATATCAAACCCCAAAATGTACCATTGGATGAAAAATTTCGTGCCAAGATATCAGATTTTGGCTTGTGTAAATTGACTGATAGGGATCAAAGCCAAGTGGTAACCACGATGAGAGGAGCTCCTCGCTATTTGGCCCCTAAATTTTTGAGCTCAGAAATCACTAAGAAAGGCAGATGTTTATAGCTTTGGCACTGTAGTCATGGAAGTAGTTTGCGGAATGAAAATTTTAGACTGGTCACAGCCTGAGGAATGCGTGCATTTGCTCCCAATTTTCATGAGAAAAGTAGAGGAGGATCAATTGGTGGATATGGTTGACGGACGCAATCAGGATATGCAACTTGATAACTCAGAAGCTGTACAGGTGATAAAGGTTGCAATTTGGTGTCTGCAAAGTGATTACAGAAGGAGGCCTTCCATGTCAGATACGTGGTTAAAGTCCTAGAAGGTAATTTGGATGTGGAAGCTGACCTAGACTACACCATGCAGAATCCAACAACAGTAGCAGCAACAAGATGAGAGGCAGGGCAGGGAACCACAACTCCATTATTGCCATCTCTTCTATCGGGACCAAGATGAGGAATGATGATTTTGTTAGAAATCATGGTTTTTATTTCTTATTACTTATCTTAGTTTTTGTGCTTTATATATATATTTCAATCTGTTTGATTCTACTAATAAAGCAGCATAGCTTTAGATGCTATTTGGCTTAGTTCTCTTGTGTTTGTTGTGACTGAATTATAATAAATAATTGTATGCATATATAATCTAGCATAGCGGTTGAACTTGTGTTTCTTATTATATTTCGAATTTTCTATATATAATATAAAAAATATATAATTTATTTATTATATTTAATTATATATAAATATAATGAATACATTAAAATTATATAATATATTCTAATAAAAAAAATATATGTGCAAAATTAATTTTAATTTTTTTTTTATTTCTACATCAATTTAGTTATTTATAAAGAATCAAAATTGCATCAAAATGGTCAAATAAGTTTTATCTGATCCAATTTTGTCTATTAATATCAATATTTTTTTATTTTCATTACTATCAATATAGATTTTTTTTTTCAAATTCAAAAATTTTACACTGTGCATACTTCTAATTTAGATTTTACTAAAAAAAAATAAAGTAAAAAAATACATGATATCAGTTCTCAAAATAATAATAATAATAATTAATATGTCAATATTCATCCTTTATAATGTAAATGATAACACTCAATACGTGGTAATATGTGGTATAATGCTACTTGCATAATATTAACTTTTGGTAAAACATAATTATAAAAGGTTAAATGATTAAAAAAAATAAAAATTTTTATATCAATTATCAATTTTAGTCAAAATTTTTAATTTTATCAATTTCATTCTAAAATTTATGTATGATTTCCAATTTTCATATTAAATTTAATTAAAAAAATTAAAATCATCAATTGACATAATTAGTTCAAAATTATTTTCACTCATTATCAATTTTAGCTAATCATTTTAACTTTGTTAACTTATTCAATAAACAAACTTTATATTAATAGAAAAATATAATAATTAATCAATATATCTAATATTGTGATCTTAATTTTTAATTTTGTTCTCATTCCCTTTTTATTTATATTTTTAATTCACATATTCTTCATCATTTTATGTCAATTTTAAAGCTAACAAAAGAAAATTTTTAGATATTTAAATTTAAAATATGTATAAATAATCTACCAAAAAAATGTATAAATAATATAATAGAAAGAAATGTACAACTTCCATGCGCATACACACATATAAAGAAAGAGGGGAGATAAATTAATTAAAATAATATTTTATTTGATTAATTAAAGTAATATTTTTTTTTATCCATTTGAGAACACTTGCTAAAATTAATAAAAAAAATTAAGTATTAAAAGGATTGGCTAATATTGATAATGTAAAGCAAATATTTGAATTATTTTTGTTAATTGAATCATTCAATTAAGTTAATTGTCCAAAAATGAAACTAACTTAAAAATTTAAGAATTAAATTGATAAAATTAAAAAGGTTTAACTAAAATTTAAAAATTTTAAAAAAACTTTTCATTTCACCAGTTATAAAATAATTGAAAGAATATTATAAATATATGTGTTTAGGCAAGTCACATATTTAATTTATTTCGTGTGGCAGAACTTTCATTTTATATATCATAAATAAATTATAATTAAAATTAAATTTAAATGTTTATAATTTTAAAATTTTTGAAAATATATAAATTTAATATTATATGTTTTGTCAAACGGTTTTATATTTTAATATGTATTATTGTTATAGACAATATTTTTTAAAATTTTTTATTTCAATATACATATTTTTTATAATGTTAATTATAATTATATCATACTGTAAGAATGTTTATGAGATTAGAATTAAAATTTTATTAAAATTATAATTTTTTTTAAATTAAAATTTCTATTGAAAATGCTTTTCAAATTTTTTAAATAAAACTCAAATGGTAGTTTTTATTCTTTTAATTTCCTTTTTTAAAAAATTAATCTACTTAATTTCCTTTTATAAAATTTTGTATAGAAGACTTCTGCTACTTGGATTATAGAAGACTTCTGTTTTTAGTCTTCTACGTCAATCATTATTGTAAGTTTAATTAAAAATAATTAAATAGTAGTAATTTTATAATTCGATTACAGCTTCTATTTATTTCGATTTTTATTTTTTCAAACTTTGATTATTTAGTTATTTTAATTTATTTAAAATTGAACTGATTTGCACAACCCGGTTCATATTCCCTTCTAATTTGATCCACTTGCAAAAAAAAAAAAATGCAGAGGCCAACAATGACCCATTCCCTCTCTAAATTTATGGTAACCTTTGGCTTGTGAAAAAAAAAAAAAAAAAAAGGAAGAAGAAAGAGGCTAACAAATTTTGTTTTTAATACGAGTGGACAAATTTCCAAGATTCCCTCCCTCAAAATAAAGAAATTTATTCTAATATTTAAAGTCCAATACATGTATGTCATTTAATGAGTAATTTTGATATAGAGTAATTTAATTTCAAGATTTTAATTCTTTAATTAATTTTTTATTGTGAATTTATAGAGCATAGATATTTAAAAAATGTTATACATAAATATATTATCCGTAAAAATTTTATTAATTATATGACATAAGCATTAAAATTTATATATATATAATTTGGTTATATATATTTTTTTAATAATGATTTGAACTCTCGAAGTTTTAATTCTATGTCCATCTCCACCCGTAGCCCCCTCTCTGCTTGCGGCCCACTCTCGTCGACCCACTCTTTCGTTGTTGACACTCATCCATACCCACCTATCGCCGTTGTAAGCCATCCCTTACTGTTGCTTCCTCTCCTGTCTCGCTACTGCCCTTTTGAAAATATTCTTTATTTTTTATTGTTGTGCCCAGTAAATTGCAGTGGAGTTTGATTTGGAAGCTACTGTGGTCTCGTCACTTTCGAAAAATTAGGTAATTTTTTGAAAAAAAATTTTAAAAAATAAAATTTCGTATTTACATATACTAATTATTCATTTGAAAAATTGAAATAATAATTAAAATTTGAAAAAATAACTTTTCATATTTTTCTTTATAAGAAAGATTCAATTTTTCAACAGTTTTTCAAATAAAAACCATAACTTTTTAATAATCAAAGTCATATATGCTATAATTTTTTTTTTTTTAGAAAAATTGGGAAACACATTAAACCAAATCACAAAGTAACAAAGTTTCGATAGATCTCTGAAGCTCATTCCAAATAGTAGGATTGGCAACATGAAAAGCATCCCTATCTAAAGCGTAGGCAACAACATATGCCGTCCTGCAAATCCAGTGTAATGAAAGGCCATTGCCGCGGTTCAGAAAATTGTTGCAGTCGGACAGGATAGAGTGCCATTCAATGAGACCAGAATTAGAAGAGTGAATGCCCTGCCAACACTCTCTAGAGTTAGTTTCAACGATGACATTAGAGTAATGCAGCTCAGACAACTAGTGCAAACTTTCATGAATTGCAAATGCTTCTGCCTCACTAGCACAACGACTTACAGGGACGAGGCCAGAGAAAGCAGAAATAAAACACCATGTCCATTTCTTATAATTGCACCAAAAGAAGAGGCACTCAAAGAATCTTTAATGGCAACATCTATGTCGCACTTGAGATATCCAGAAGGAGGCTTTTCCCAAGATGACTAAACAGCAGCATCGTTGTCTGGCCTAGCATTTGGAGCTGCAAAGGCTAAGGACTTACCTGCATTCCAGTCATCAAGGAAGAGGGAGCTTCGAGAAATGATCTCTGCGGGCGAAGATATTTTATTGTTACACACATAATTGTTTCTCCCTAACTGGGCACCAAGGAAATCCCCCTGAGGATAATATTTAGGTTTCAAGACATTGTGAAGAATAAAAGTTTGATTTGTTAGCAAACGCCAACCTTGCTTACCAATCATTGCTAAATTAAAACTGTAAAGATGGCAAAAACCTAAGCCACCCTTGTCTTTGGGCACTGAGAGCCAATCCCAAGAGAGCCAGTGCATATTACACTGCCCATTCTCTTTCATACCCCACCAAAAGTGGTTTATCATGCGCTGTAACTCCTCACAGAAAGACACAGGCAACAAAAAAGTGCTCATACAGTAAGAGTAAGAGGGAATTGCTTGCCCGACAACTTTGATGAAAATTTCTTTGCCTACCTTCGAAAGAAATTTTCTTTCCCAGGATTGAAACTTCGACCACAGCCTATCACGGAGAAAGGGAAAAACAAGGCGTTTGTTGCAATCGACAAGCAAGGGAAAAGCCTAAATACTTACCACGATTAAGCGGCGAGGAAACAAACAAAGTATTAGATATATATCTAATCTCATCTGAGCTGACACATTTGGAGTCTAAAAAATCCCCGACTTCTAATAATTAGCTGCCTGGCCCGAAGCTAGCTCATTGACAGGAAGAAGACATTTAATATGGGCACTTTTAGTAGAAATAGCTCAGAAAAATTAGAAGCTATCATCAGCAAAGAAAAGATGGGAGATACTCGGCGCACCTCTGCTAACTCTACAACCATGAATTAGATCACTCGCCTCTGACGAATTAAGAATAACGGTCAGGCCTTCAGCATAAATAATATAAAGATAAGGCGATTGTGGATCGTCTTGCTGTAGACAACCTGAAGGGAAGATAGGACCAGTAACTTCACCATTAAAGGTAACTGAATAGTAAACTAAAGTAACACACATCATAATCCAATTGATCCATTGGTCAAAGAAGCCCAATTTAGCCATTATACCTTGCAAGAAAACCCAGCTAACTTTATCAAAAGCCTTACTAATGTGAACTTTCATAGCACATTCACCTCACCACTAGATTTAGACTTCTTTTTCATAGAATGGAGAAGTTCAAAAGCTACCATAACATTGTTAGTGATCAAACGCCCAGGGACAAATGCTGATTGAGTATAAGAGACAACATGGTCAGACACTCTTTTCATGTGGTTGGAAAGAACCTTAGCAACAATTTTATAAATGATGTTGCAAAGAGAAATAAGACAAAGATCATGCATGCAGACTGGATTATCTAACTTAGGAATTAAAACAATGTTTGTATCAAATAACTCAGGGGGAAGAGTACCTAAAGATAGCCAAATTTAACAACTGCTTACTATGTCACCACTGATAATATTCCAAGATTTTGAAAGAAACTAGGGTTAATGCTGTCAGGTCCAGGAGATTTATCTGGATGCATTTGGAAGACTATACAATGAAACTCTTCAACTGCAAAAAGGACAGTGAAGGCTGCATTACCAGCATCTGTAACCTTCCTGGAGACATAATTCAAAACAAGATCCATAAACTGTGAAGAGCTGGTAAATAGATTGGAAAAATAAGATGTGATCACACTACGAATGTCATCTACATTATCAGCCCAAGAGCCATCATCCTTTTAAAGCTCTGCAATTGTGTTTTTCTGCTTTCGACTAGAAGCCGAAGCCTGAAAATATTGAGTGTTCAAATCACCATAACAAAGCCAAAAAAATTCTTTGCACGTTGGTGCCAATAAGAATCTTCTTGCAATAAAAGCGCATTTAGAGAGTGCCAAAGTTGATTTAACTCAACATCCTCAACTTCAGCATTATTAACTTTGGCAAGAGAAATAGCACACTTCATTGAAGAAATTCTACTTCGAAAATTACCCGAAAGTTGCCATCACCAAGGTCAATATTCATGTCTATAAAATTCTAAGCAAAAGCAGTAATGGAAACATAAGAAGCTTTATGCCAAAGGACCGCAAGACCTCTTTTTCTTTCATCTCTGTCTACTGAAAGACAGCAATCAAAGCCAAGTTTAATACTTATTTCTTTAATTTTTTGAAAAATAACAAGCGTCTCAATTAAAAATACAATATCAAGCTTAGAAGAACGGACAAGCTCATGAAGAGCGAGAACCGCACGAGGGTTGCCAAGCCCTCGGTAGTTCCAACTGAGGCAGCTCATTGTTGTCGACTAGCTTGCAACATAGACTCTGCCGATAAAAAAAAGTTCGTGCTCTGTAGACTGAGGTAACTTGTCATTATGTTAAATAATTTCACCATATATAATACGATCATCCAATAAAGAATAGGAAGAGGAGCTAGATTCAATTCTGGGCCTCTTTTTTTTATCTGATGCAATAGAACCCTGCCTAGTAACTAAGCAGAATTTGGCCCAATAGTAGAAGAGTTGAGTCCAGTAGCCGAATTAAAAGAAACAATTTGTGATTGCGAATAAGCGCTGGTTGTCTGTGGGACCAGATTCACACTTGAAATATTTAAATTAAAAGCATTTGTACTCCTGCCTTTAGTATCAACATTAGTTGGAGATTGATTTTCCATAACAGGTTCCTCCATCTCTACTGATGAATCAGATGAGGAGCATTATAGTTATTTAACTTTATTTTATTTTAATAGGAATATTTATTAGTCATCGAATTTTAATTATGATTAGTTATTTTTCTATTCTATCTAGATTTCCTATTATTTTTATGTTTATCTACAAAATTTCCTATTGTATTTATGTTTATCTAAAACTCCTAGATGATAGTTATGTTATTTTAATTAGTTTAGGACTATCAAACCCTATAAATACCCCTCATTATATTTAAATTTTGTAACTTTGTTTATTTCTTCAACTTTCAATAAAGTTTCTTTACTCACTTTTATCTCTTTCTTCTTGAGGTTTTAGATTAAACTTTTGTTGTTCTTTGGAGATTTTTCTTGTGACAATCTCTACACATTACATGCTGCGTCAAGTGGTATTAGAGTAGGGATTTTACCCTCATTACGATGGCCAATACTAGTGGTAGTTGTGGCAATCAACCTTGTGATGGAGATCAGGGGTTATCAGCTATTTGGAGAGCAGTTGAAGAGCAGCAAAACTCTATAACACAAATTATGCAATAATTGCAAGAGATCCAAGAGCAATTGCGCACTAGGGTGAATGTTTGTGAAAATAAGAATCAAGAACCTATTCAAGCAAGTGGAGCTAACCCCGGTAGAGCTGAATTTAATCATGATCTTGTCAATCCAAGGAGAAGAGCCATGATGGATGATGATACAAGCGATGATGAGGAGATAGACTTGGGGTATGGTGCACATCAAGGACAAAGGAGAGCTAGTCGAAATTTCCTACAAAATTATAGGAGGGATGATGAGTTCAAATTGAAGATGGATATCCCTACCTTTAATGGAGATCTTGATATTGAAGGTTTTGTTGATTAGTTAACCAAAGTAGAACGTTTTTTCCAATATCTTGAAATTTTGGAGGAACGAAAGGTCAAACTAGTGGCCTATCGACTAAAGGGTGGAGCTTCCGTATGGTGGGATCGATTGGAGGAAGCTAGACGATAAGAAGGGCACATTCCGATCACTTCATGGAGGATAATGCAATAATTGATGAGGGGAAGGTTCCTACCTCTTAATTATGAGCAATACTCTTTGAATCTTACCAAAATTGCTCACAAAGAACCTACAGTGTTAACGAGTATACTCCAAAATGTTTGAGATTGGCAACAAGAAATCACTTAGCTGAGAATGATAACCAACAAGTTGCAAAGTATTTAAGGGGTTTAAAGCCTTTATTACTGAAGGAGCGGAAGCGTGAAAAACACAAGTTTATACCATTGAATTCAAAATTTTTCACCTAGGGTCACATGCATCATGCAATATTTATTTTTATCTATTTGATTTCAATAATAAACAACATATTAAAACTCTTTTAATATGTTTTTGGATCTGTATTTGCCATTTAAGATTTTAAAATTAATCAGATTAATTTTAAAACCCTAGATTAAATTGAGAATAAACACACTAACCTCTTGATGCACTGCAGTGTATTTGCACCTTTGAGATTCGTCTTCAGGACACCAAATGTTGTCCCTCTAGCTTGTCCACACCAAGAACACCTATGGCAGTCCTTGAACAGCTTCTAAAACTTTTTCTATTAATTAGAAAATCAAGTTCTGCCTTTTAAAAGATTAGAGAAGTAAACAGGACACTAGAAACGATTTCTAGTATTTTTAATTCAAAAGATTGATGGCTAATCTCTTTGAATTGATGAGAGATGAAGAAGAAGAGAGGGAGAGCTTCAAAATGGCGTGACAAAGGAGGAGTGGCTGCTGGTTATATATATATTTTTTTTCATAACAACACATATATAGCTAGGTTAACATATTAAACCCTTGCCACATGTCACCTTTTGATTAGCTCTAGGTTTAAGTGACCCAATCACATTGTGCCAAGTGTCAAACCTATATTTAATATTAATTTTAATCATCTTACATGATTAAAAGACATTTGGTAAGCTTGTGTATAATGCCATGTGTCACCATCTCATGGTGCCACGTGTCACACTGTGAAATGACCAAAATGCCCCTGTGTGTTAATTTTGAGTTCTCAACCCAAAATAATTATTTCTCTTCTTCTAATCAATTTATATCAAATATAAATCAATTAATTAATCTTTATTAATTAATTTCTCATTAATTAAATTCATATTTAAACACTTTAAATATAAATTTAACTTAGACTGTACATCCAATAACCTATATTTGGTTTCAAGTCATGCTAGGGACTTTGCAATCTAATTGCAAACCAAACCTATTTAATTAATCAATTAAACTCTTTAATTAATTAATTAAATCATATTTAATTAGGTGATAACTTGTGTATGTGTGTGACTTACTAGGCTCATCACTAATTGGCAATGAGACATGATATCAACTCTTAATATCATCAGAACTCTTTCTTACAATAAGTGATTTCCCTAAATCATTTTATACACCTCATAGACCATAATTAACACCTAGCATAGGATGCCATGGACACCTAATTAGTAATAAGGTGTACCTTAAATGAACCTATAATCATATTTTACCATGCACTCGAATCTCTCTGCTACAAAATCCCAACTCAAGCTGGAGTCATGGTTTATGTCAAACTCCATTTGCTATGAATATTATGTTCTCTTTGAATTCCAGTTCTTGATTAAAAAGATTTTCTCATCAGAAACTCTTTTCTGAATAAATCTATCTGTCCTGGCCAAGAACTTGAAACATCAAGAATAATTAAATGAACATAGGATTTTAACTTTATTTACTTAGAGGAACAGATTTCATCTTGATTAACACCTACCTCCATATATAACTAGTAGGAGCCAACACATGCCCATATACCCATACACAGTACAAGTATGAAAGCAGTATCAAACTCAAACTACCTATATATAAGATAACTGTGCTATCTCAGGTCTAAAGACTATATGCACTGATATGATTTATGACAAAACATTGACAAGAGTAAACTCCATGTGCTTGTCATAAGTGTCACTAGTTCGGCCTACTTATCATTTATAAGTGCCTATCATGTTTGTTATATGGCATGAGACTCACCATTCCATCTTATTTATATCTCATATAAATAACTTGGGAACAAACATGAATACAATCTTTCTGGATAAGTCATGTCCTTATTATGAAGTATCCTCGATTGTGAACCTATTTATGATACTTTATACTAGAAATACTATCACTCATATTCTTAACAACTTAAGAATAGAATTTCTAACAAAATATCAATGGACCTTTTCTATTACACATAAATATCTTATGTAAATGAAAAAATGGAAATGCCTTTTATTAATAAAAACATGTACAAGATACATACTAAATGATATGCTCTAGGGCATACTACTAACAATCTCCCACTAGCACTAGAGCCATTCATTACAAAATCTTAGACCCATCTTCTCAAGATGTCGGTCTAACTGAGCTTGTGACAAAGGCTTAGTGAATGGATCAGCTGGTTTTTCAGCTGATGTTATTTTTTCTGCATGGCTATATCGCCTTGCCCAACTATATCTCTGATAATGTGGTAGTGCCTTTCTATGAGATTGGATTTTGGGTGAGACCTTAGTTCCTTAGCCTGTATGACTGCTCCATTGTTGTCATAGTGTAGTGGAACTGCTAACTCAATGGAAGAAACTACTGCAAGTTCTGTCACGAACTTTTTTTTTTTTATCCAAACAGCTTCCTTTGCAGCATCTGATGCAATAATATACTCAGCCTCTATAATGGAATCTGCAGCCGTGCTCTGTTTGGAACTCTTCCAACTGACTGCACCTCCATTACAAATGAACACATATCTAGATGTAGACTTTCTATCATCGATATCTGATTGGAAATCAAAATCAGTATAACCATCCAATTGCAAGTCTCCACCTCCATAAATCAAGAATAAATCCTTAGTTCTTCTCAAGTACTTAAGGATATTCTTGACAGCTATCCAGTGTTCCAAACCTGGATTGGATTGATACCTACTAGTCAAACTAACAGCATATGCGATATCCAGCCTAGGACACAACATTGCATACATTAACCTTCCAATAGCCGAAGCATGTGGAATCCTGGCCATCTTCTCTCTTTTTCAGGTATCTTTGGAGACATCTCTTTAGAAAGATGGATAACATGTCTCACTGGTAACAATCCTCTCTTGGAATCAAGCATGTTAAACCTCTTTAACACCTTTTCCAAGTATAGACTTTGGGATAAACTAATTATTCTTTTCGCTCTATCTTTATAGATGCGAATCCCAAGAATATAGGTTGTCTCCCCTAAGTCTTTCATGGAGAATGTATTTGAAAACCATACCTTTATAGTTGTCAACATACCTGTGTCATTACCCATCAACAATAAATCATCCACATATAAGACAAGGAAAGTGATAGCACTGTCACTAACCTTCTTGTATACACATGGCTCATCCTCATTTTTTATAAAACCAAATGATTTAATGGCTTCATCAAAACGGATGTTCCAACTCCTCGAAGCTTGCTTCAACCCATAAATGGATCGCTTTAGCTTGCATACCTTGGAACCATCTTGGGATTCAAAACCCCTAGGTTGTTCCATGAAAATGTTTTCTTCAATGTATCCATTGAGAAAAGTTGTTTTGACATCCATCTGCCAAATCTCATAATCATAGTATACAACTATTGCTAATAGAATCCTAATTGATTTAAGCATGGCAACAGGCGAGAAAGTCTCCTTATAATCGATTCCTTGCCTTTGGTGAAACCCTTTCGTTACTAACCTTGCCTTATAGGTCTCTACCTTTCCATCAGAACCAATTTTCTTCTTGAAAACCCATTTGTTCCCTATAGGTATAATACCTTCAGGTGGGTCAACAAGATCCCAAACTTGATTCTTATACATGGAATCAATTTCAGATTTCATAGCATCAATCCATTTTGAAGAGTCTATATCTGATATAGCTTCTTCATAGGTTAGTGGATCATCTCCATGATCTACTTCTTCATGAGTAGACAACTCTTATTCTTTTTCATGAAGGAAACCATATCTCACTGGTGGGTGAGATACCTTGGTTGTTCTACAAGGAATAGCTGTAGATGTTTCATCAACGGGTATAGGTTGACTAGATGGATTTATATCCATCTGATCTGTTGATTGGTCAAAATTCTCCAATTCTAACTCTATTTGCCTTTGTTTGCCTCCTTCTTGAATAAACCGTTGTTCAAGAAATGTAGCATCTCTACTTACCACAACCTTTTCTGAAGTAGGCAAATAAAAATAATAACCAAAACTATCTTTTGGATATCCAACAAATCGACCCTTTTCTGATCTGGTCTCCAATTTATCAGTGTTCAGCTTTTTTATATAAGCTGGACAACCCCAAATCTTAACATGCTTAAGACTTGATTTTCTTCCATGCCATATTTCATAAGGTGTGGAAGAAACTGATTTTGATGGAATCCTATTCAGAATATACAAAGCTGATTCCAATGCAAATCCCCAAAAGGAGATTGGCATATCTGTATAGCTCATCATACTACGTACCATATCCAATAGGGTACGATTTCTCCTTTCAGATACACCATTCAGCTGTGGTGTTCCTAGAGTAGTTAGCTGGGAAACAATACCATGCTCTCTTAAGTATTCATCAAATTCAGTACTCAAATATTCACCTCCATGATCTGATCGAAGAGCTTTAATACTCTTTCCTGTTTGATTTTCTACTTCAGATTTAAATTCTTTGAACTTTTCAAAAGATTCATGTTTGTATTTCATCAAATACAAATACCCAAACCTTGATTTATCATCAGTAAAGGTAATAAAGTAATAAAAACTGCCTCTAGCCATTTCCTTAAATGGACCACATACACCACTATGTATTAACTCCAAAATATTTTCAGCTCTTAGCCCTTGTCAAACAAAGGGTGATCTAGTCATTTTGCCTTGAAGGCTAGATTCACAAGTTGGAGTAGGCTCAGAGCCCAATGAGGATAGAATCCCCATTTTCTCCAATTTTTGCAATCCTATCTTCTACAACATGACATAACCTTAAGTGCCAAATATATTTTGAACTTGAGTTAGTTTTTACCATGGCATTGCATTCTTTTAGATTGCTATACTCTGGCCAGTGGAAACACTTTCTTACTGGTAATGGAAACACTTTCCTGTTGGCAATAGAAACACTTTCCTGTGCCTTTGTCAGCTTTGGTCTTCCTTTTTTATTTAGCTATTTTCTTAGAAGGATTAGGAATCTGAGGTTTTTTTTTTTTTTTTATTGCCCTTCTTATTGTTGGACTTTCCAGTAGAAGAAGATGCAATCAAAGCTACCTCTTTTCCTTTATTGCTCGGCATATTATTTTGGGCAATAACCAGCATATTGAGTAAACCAGCTAAGGTGCATTCCTGTTTAGTTGTATGGAAATTTGTCACAAAATTCCCAAAAGACTCAGGAAGGGACTGAAGGATCAAATCCGTCTGTAGTTGGAAATCCATGTTGAAGTCAAGATGTTCCAACTGCTCAATCAGCCGAATCATCTTGTGGACATGATCCCCAACATTCTCGCCCTCGACATCTTCATGCGAATACCGCCTAGATATCTCATACCTAGCATTCCTGCTGTGCTCACCATACAACTATTATAGGTGAAGGAGGATCTCACTCGCACTCTGCATGTTCTCATGCTGCTTCTGTAACTCATTACTCATGGAAGCAAACATGTAACACTTAGCTCTCATATCATGCTCCTTCCACTTATCCAAAGTTTCATGTTCCTCTTGAGTGGCCTCTAGAGATAAGGGACCAGAAACATTTGAATCTAGAACATATCCTATATGTTCAAAATTCAGGACAAGTTTCAAATTTCTTAGCCAATCAAATAGATTAAGTCCTGTCAACCTATTGCGATCAAGTATGCTTGCAAGGATATTGGATGGTGATGGTTGTTCTGTGCTCATTATTATCGGAAAATTAATTGCAGAAATAACCAGATTAATTAGTAAATGTATCATGTAATTAACCAAAATGATTATGGTCTATTAATCAAATTGGTCCTCCCACTAACTTAGCGAATCCTACACTTCCAAAGTAGAAAATGGAAATCCTAGTTGGATGGATTCCTAGTGGGTGATTGAATTCGTATAATTCTATTGATCATCCTCAGGTACATCCGTTATTGGAATTACAATAAACTATAAGTGAGCAACTCCTTGCCCATCACATCTCATGTGAGGTTCAATCCTTTACCTAGCCCTTAATGCTCAAAATCTCAGGTACATCCATTATTAACTTATCTTGGATTAGTTAAGTTGATCTCATTGACACAGTAATTATGCAAATAATTTTAATGTCCTCAGGTACATCCAATATTGGCCACCAAACCATTTACATATTTATAACATCTCATGCTTAACAATTATTCTTAAAAAAATCTCTTAAATTAATTGCATCTTATACAACTATTTAAAATTTCTTAAAATAATTGCCCCAATGGAGGGCCTATGTTATAATTACTTTAATTATAGCATTTCCAACTTAATCATTTGTTTGGAAGATTTTATGGTCATCCTAATTACTATTTAGGTCTCACTTTGCACATTATCCATTTAGCATGCATATATCATATAATTGCATACATTCCCATACATCTCATGCATTCATGGATAAGCAGTAAATATGGTAAGATCATGGACTTTCTAAGGGATTCAATTCTGAGCCACCAAGAATTGAATCAGGGCATTCCTAGGTGCATTTCATTCGTTCATTTTACAAGAGTTACTAAAGGAGTACATAATCAACACTTGATCTTGAATTCCTCCCACTGGTCCCACCAATGCTCTTGACCTCCTTGAACTTCTTGCAATCCAATTACATAGTAATCCTTGGCATACCAAGGTGAATTTACAAGAACTTAAATAAATGAAATTACAACTCAAAAATTATTACAAACTTAATAATACATGCCCAAAATAAATTAAAATAAATTAAAATAAATTAATTAATTTACAATCCCAAAGAAACATAAAAGAAATAAATCCAATCACATTGGTCATCCATCATGCATATCACTATTTAACAATTAAATAAAATATACATACTTAAATTAAATTGAATATCTCATATTCAACTTAAAAATCCAGATTTGAATATGATTCAAATAAATTTAAAAATTCAGATTTGAATCTCATTCAAACAAATTTAAAAATTCAGATTTGAATCACATTCAAACAATCTTATAAATTCAGATTTGAATCACATTCAAACATTTTTTAAAAAATCATATTTGAATCACATTCAAACATTTTTTAAAAAATCATATCTGAATATTATTCAAACAACTTTAAAAATTCAGATTTGAATATGATTCAAACAACTTTAAAAATTCATATTTGAATCACATTCAAACAACTTTTAAAATTCAAATTTGAATCTCATTCAAACAATTTTTAAAATTCTGATTTGAATCATAATTTAATTGTGTGATTAAAACTACTAATTAAACACTTTAATTAGTCAAAGAATAGGCCTTAGATAATACAATAATTGCAGAATTAAAAGCCAAACCTTGAACCACCCATGGAAGCCAAACCATGCGCATCATTAATGTTGTTTTTTCAAGCATGCCACCACACCTCCATTGCAACCAGCAATGGATAAATCATCTCATGATCAAAACACATAATTAAATCATATAATCAACAATCTAAATGGCAAATAT
The DNA here is from genome assembly GCF_030052815.1 of Hevea brasiliensis. Classification (NCBI taxonomy): domain Eukaryota; kingdom Viridiplantae; phylum Streptophyta; class Magnoliopsida; order Malpighiales; family Euphorbiaceae; genus Hevea; species Hevea brasiliensis. Next base: position 80,832,961 of record NC_079503.1, read on the forward strand.
AGTGGCTCTGATACCATTTGAAGGAGCAGAAGCGTGAAAAACACAATTTTATACCATTGAATTAAAAAATTTTCACTTAGGGTCACATGTATCATGCAGTATTTATTTTTATCTATTTGATTTCAATGATAAACAACATATTAAAACTCTTTTAATATGTTTTTGGATCTGTATTTGCCATTTAAGATTTTAAAATTAATCAGATTAATTTTAAAACCCTAGATTAAATCAAGAACAAACACACTAATCTCTTGATGCACTGCAGTGTATTTGCACCTTTGAGATTCGTCTTCAGGACACCAAATGTTGTTCCTCTAGCTTGTCCACACCAAGAACACCTATGGCAGTCCTTGAACAGCTTCTAAAACTTTTTCTATTAATTAGAAAATCAAGTTCTACCTTTTAAAAGATTAGAGAAGTAAACAGGACATTAGAAACGATTTCTAGTATTTTTAATTCAAAAGATTGATGGCTAATCTCTTTGAATTGATGAGAGATAAAGAAGAAGAGAGGGAGAGCTTCAAAATGGCGTGACAAAGGAGGAGTGGCTGCTGGTTATATATATATATATATATATATATATATATTTTTTTTTTTTTTTTTTTTTTCATAACAACACATATATAGCTAGGTTAACATATTAAACCCTTGCCACATGTCACCTTTTGATTAGCTCTAGGTTTAAGTGACCCAATCACATTGTGCCAAGTGTCAAACCTATATTTAATCTTAATTTTAATCATCTTACATGATTAAAAGACATTTGGTAAGCTTGTGTGTAATGCCATGTGTCACCATCTCATGGTGCCACGTGTCACACTGTGAAATGACCAAAATGCCCCTGTGTGTTAATTTTGAGTTCTCAACCCAAAATAATTATTTCTCTTCTTCTAATCAATTTATATCAAATATAAATCAATTAATTAATCTTTATTAATTAATTTCTCATTAATTAAATTCATATTTAAATACTTTAAATATAAATTTAACTTATACTGTACATCCAATAACCTAGATTTGGTTTCAAGTCATGCTAGGGACTTTGCAATCTAATTGCAAACCAAACCTATTTAATTAATCAATTAAACTCTTTAATTAATTAATTAAATCATATTTAATTAGGCGATAACTTGTGTATGTGTGTGACTTACTAGGCTTATCACTAATTGGCAATGAGACATGATATCAACTCTTAATATCATCGGAACTCTTTCTTACCATAAGTGATTTCTCTAAATCATTTTATGCATCTCATAGATCATGGTTAACATCTAGTATAGCATGCCATGGACACCCAATTAGTAATAAGGTTTACCTTAAATGAACCTATAATCATTTTTTACCATGCACTCGAATCTCTCTGTTACAAAATTCTAACTCAAGCTGGAGTCAAGGTTTATGTCAAACTCTATTTGCTATGGATATTATGTTCTCTTTTAATTCTAGTTCTTGATTAAAAAGATTTTCTCATCAGAAACTCTTTTCTGAATAAATCTATCTGTCCTGGCCAAGAACTTGAAACATCAAGAACAATTAAATGAATATAGGATTTTAACTCTATTTACTTAGAGGAACAAATTCCATCTTGATCAACACCTACCTCCACATATAACTAGTAGGAGCCAACACATGCCCATATACCCCATACATAGTACAAGTATGAAAGCAGTATCAAACTCAAACTACCTATATACAAGATAACTGTGCTATCTCTGGTCTAAAGACTATATGCACTGATATGATTTATGACAAAACATTGACAAGAGTAAACTCCATGTGCTTGTCATAAGTGTCACTGGTTCGGCCTACTTATCATTTATAAGTGCCTATCATGTTTGTTATATGGCATGAGACTCACCATTCCATCTTATTTATATCTCATATAAATAACTTGGGAACAAATATGAATACAATCTTTCTGGATAAGTCATGTCCTTATTATGAAGTATCCTCTATTGTGAACCTATTTATGATACTTTGTACTAGAAATACTATCACTCATATTCTTAACAACTTAAGAATAGAATTTCTAACAAAATATCAATGGACCTTTTCTATTACACATAAATATCTTATGTAAACGGAAAAGTAGAAATGCCTTTTATTAATAAAAACATGTACAAGATACATACTAAATGATATGCTCTAGGGCATACTACTAACAATTACGTGATAAAATTGGCATCTAGATGGTGATAAGTGTTCAAGAGGCTAGAAACTCAGCCTTGAAAGCTGAGATGTTGATAAAGTAAGAGCCTTTTAGAAAGGATGGAGATAATAAATTTGCAACTGAAAAGGAGAAAGGGAAAATAACACAAGGAGCCTCTGGTTCATGTGGCACCAATACAGAAAAGAGCAACAATAAAGCACCAACAATTGGAGGTAGCAAAGGTACCGATTCTAATGCACCTAAAGTTTATAATCCTTACATAAAACCTGCTGCTATTAAGTGTTATAGGTGCAATAAGATTGGGCATTATTCTAATGAATGTCTTAAGAGGACATCGGTTAATATAGTGGAAAGGGAGCTTGAAGATGAGGAAGAAAAATTTTGTGGACGTGATGAGGATGATGTTGAGAGGAAGAATATGAGCAAGTGGAAAGAGTTTATGTGATGAGAAAATTAATGCTTTCACCCAAAGTAGAAGATAATATACAAAGACAGAAACTCTTTCGCACTCAATACATAGTGCATGAGAAAATTTTTGAGTTAATCATTAATGGTGGGAGTCAAAAGAACATCATCAGTTGAAGAGGTGTCCAAAAATTCTCCTTGACACCCAAGGCACATCCATAACTTAACAATGGATCAAGGAAGTTAGAGGAATTCAAGTGAACAAGCACTACAAAGTTCCTTCTCCATTGGTAAGCATGTTGATGAAGCTTATTGTGATATTGTTGACATAGATGCTTGCCATATTTTATTGGGAAAACCTTGGTAGTTTGATGTTGATGCAAAGCACTATGGTCAAAAAAATACATACTAGCTGGAAAAGGAAGGAAAAATTTACACTTTTGTACCAACTAGAGAAAAGAAACCTACCAAAGCTTCTAAAGTGAAGGAAAGGGATTTTCCCTCAATTAGCGATAATCCTTCTAAATTTGCAAGCAAGTGCAAGGAGACTAAATAGGTGCATCTTTTGGTGATGAAGGGTGAGGAAGGAAAGAAAGAGGAGGAGCCAAGACAATTGCCAGTGGAGGTGAAAAGCCTATTGCAGGAATTTTATAATGTGGTTTTCGATGAATTACCCAATGAGTTGCCATCCATAAGGGATATACAACACCATATTAATTTGGTGCCTAGCACAAGCTTATCAAATCTACCTCATTACAGATTGAGTCCTAGAGAAAGTGAAATCGTAAAGGAGAAGGTAAATGAGCTATTGCAAAAGGGACACATCCAAGCTAGCATAAGTCCATGTGCAGTGCCTGCATTACTAACACCAAAGAAGGATGGGAGTTAGAGGATGTGCATTAACAGCCAAGCTATTAACAAAATTACTATTGGGTACAAATTCCTAATCTCTCTGTTGGAAGACATGCTTGATCAATTGGAGGGATCAGTCATCTTCACCAAGATTGATCTAAAGACTAGCTATCATCAAATTATAATTTGTCTTAGAGATGAGTGGAAAACAGCATTCAAGATAAGAGATGGATTGTATGAATGGTTAGTCATGCCTTTTGAGTTAACCAATGCACCAAGCACATTCATGAGACTAATGAACCCAGTACTTAGACCTTTCATTGGTAAATTTATAGTAGTGTATTTTGATGATATTCTTATCTTTAGTAAGTCCCTTAATGAGCATATGGGGCATATTAGAGAGATACTTAAGGTGTTAAGGGAAAACAAGCTAGATGCTAATTTGAAAAAGTGAATTTTCATGACTAGTAGCTTGTTATTTTTAGGATTTATGGTGAGTAAGGATGGGATGAAGAGAAGGTAAGGCTATTAGAGAGTAGCCTACCCCTAAAATAGTGAGCGAAGTGAGGAGTTTCCATGGCCTGGCCACCTTTTATAGAAGATTTATTAAGCATTTTGGTAGCATTGTTGCACCTATTACTGAATGTTTGAAGAAGGGGAATTTTGAATGGTGTGAGGAGCAAGAAAAGAGTTTTGCCTTGATTAAAGAGAAGTTATGTATAGCACTTGTGCTAGCTTTTCTTAGCTTTGAGAAATTATTTGAAGTTGAATGTGATGCTAGTGGTATGGGAACTGGCACTGTGCTTTACCAAGAAAAAAGATCAATTGCCTTCTTTAGTGAGAAGTTGAGTGAACCTAGGAGAAAATAGCCTACTTATGATAAAGAATTTTATGCAATTGTAGGGGCTTTAAAGACATAGGAACACGACTTAGTTGTAAAAGAATTTATACTTTATACCAATCATCAAGCATTGAAGTCCCTAGGAAGCCAAAAGCAAATTAAGAATGATATGCATGCTAGGTGGTCAACTTTTATGGTCCACAAACCAGGATAACAAAATGTAATAGCTAATGCTTTAAGTCGAAGGGTAACCTTGATTAAAACCCTTAGTGTGGAAATTGAGGGATTTGAGCATTTGAAAGATTTATATGTGGATGATGAGGATTTTAAAGAAGTATAGGGGAAGTGTATGCTAAACTAGTCCTATGATGATTATTTTGTGCATCATGGCTATCTCATGAAAGGTGGACAACTTTATCTTCCTCATACATTTATTCACGAGAAAGTCATTAGGGATTTGCATAGTGGTGGCTTAGCAAGACATCTTGAAAGGGATAAGACCATTGAAGCTATAAAAAATAGATACTATTAGCCTAAAGATGTCATGTGTGTCAAACATTCAAAGGACAATCACAAAATATAGGCCTTTATATGCCTTTACCCGTGCTAAATGCCATATGGGAAGACCTATCAATGGACTTTGTGTTGGATTTACCATGAACTTAGCAAGGTATGGATTTGGTTTTTATTGTTGTTGACAGGTTCTCTAAAATGGCACATTTCCTACCTTGCAAGAAGATAGCATATGCGACTTCTATGGCAAAACTATTTTTTAAGGAGGTTGTATGCTTGCATGGAGTGCCAAAGACCATCACATATGATCATGACACCAAGTTCTTGAGTCCCTTTTGGATCACTTTGTAAAGATTATTTGATTCATCACTAAAGTTTAGTATCACAGCTCATCCTTAAACTGATGGTTAAACGGAAGTGATGAATAGAATATTAGGGAATTTGATAAGGAGCATTTGTAAGGATAGACCAAAGAATGGACTTTGCTATAGCACAAGTTGAATTTGCTTACAACAATGTTGTCCATAGTGCTACGGGAAGGACTTCATTCTCTGTTGTGTACACTAAAGTTCCTAATCATGCCTTAGACTTGGTAAAGCTTCCAAAGCTTCCAAGTTCGAGTGTAGCTGCTGGAAATCTTGCTGAACAAGTGCATTCAATAGGATGTGAAGAAAAGGCTTGAGAAAGCTAATGAAAAGTACAAAGAAGCTACAGATAGACATAAAAGATTCAAAGCATTTAAGGTGGGCGATGAAGTCATAGTGCTTATGAGCAAAGCAATGATTGTTAGGGGATACCATAAGCTTAACCAAAGGAAATATGGTCCTTTTAAGGTCACTAAGAAGATTAATGACAATGCATATACTGTTGATCTTCCGTATTGGATAGGGAACATTTCTAAGACCATTAATGTGGTTGATTTGTACTCCTACCTACCTGATTATGCACTTGAGTATCCGAAAACTAGTTCGGGACAAGTCTTTTTCACAAGTGGGAGTGAATGATATAGAGCATTGTAGTTATTTTATTTTATTTTATTTTAATAGGAATATTTATTAGTTCGAATTTCAATTAGGATTAGTTATTTTCCTATTATATCTAGATATTCCATTATATTTATGTTTATCTAAAACTCGTAGATAATATTCTAATTAGTTTAGGACTATCAAACCTTATAAATACCCCTCATTATATTTAGATTTTGTAACTTTGTTTATTTATTCAATTTTCAATAATTTTCTTTGCTCACTTTTATCTCTTTCTTCTTGAGATTTTGGATTAAACCTTTGTTGTTTTTTAAATATTTGTTCTTGTGACAATCTCTACAAGCTGCACGTTGTTTCAGAATCTTTGAGCTGACCTTGCATTAACGCCCATTCCATATCCAGAACCATCACGTAGCCACCTTGCAGCTGTCGTTGAAGCTGATTTACGAGTAGGAGCTTTCAACCAAAGACCTATTCTCGAGGAGCTTCACCATTAGGATACTCAAAAAAGTTTCCTACAAACCATGCCTGTGTTACCAAGTCTTCCACAGATGAAACAGAAAGGTGGGCGATGTTCATATTTGAAAAGGACTTTTGTAGCTATTCCTCCTTGAGTACGAATTAACTTCCAACTTTTCAAAGGTTTTCAGGCATTAATGAGAACCCTAACACTAGCATAATTTCTCCAAATACCACTAGGGTTCAAAGTATCCATTTTGACAAAATCACCAATGAAGTTTCCAAGCTGTGATATAATACTTCCAGTGAAGAGAGCAGGCAGATCATGTAGTTAAGCCCAAATTGCCATTGCAAAAAGATCAATTTGATTGAGAACATCACCTGGCTAAAGTCGTGTTGTAATTAACAAATGATTTCTCAAAGTCCATGGGCCTCCCTCTTCTACCTTATGAATAACAACACAATGTTAGAATCGAAATAGATAAAGTTGAGGAACGATTTCTTTGATGTTAACTCCCATACCAGGATGCTAAAGATTCGCCATCGTGTCATGCATGGCTACAAATTTAATAGTACAATAAGTAAGGAAGGGACAACCAGCGCAAATCATTATCACAGATGGAGTTTTGATCAACGGAGTCTTCCACCACAAACTCTTCATTTTCATCATCAGAACTCTCAAGATTTGCCATGCTATCATCCATGGTGAAAGCACAAAACAAAAGGGAAAGGAGAAACGAATGAAAACGCTTACTACCTCAAAGCAAGACGCTTGCTACCTCAGAGCAAGACAATTGATATGCTATAACTTTTTATATCTAAAATTGAATAATTATTTTTAAAAAAATTTACTTATAATAATAAAAAATTAATCATATTATTGTAAAAAAAATGAATAATAAATTAAAATTTTAAAAATAAAATAAAATTTTAAATATGTTCTACAATGATTTATTTTTAATTATAAAAAATATAAATAATTTTTAAAACTTTTAAATTAGAAAATCTTTTTTTATTATTTATATGTTAATGCATTTTTATGTTTTATTTTATTTTTTTTATATAAAATAAAAACTATAACTTTTTTATAAAAAAAATAAAAAAAGAAAAACAGTAAACTGTTTCCACGACTAAACAGAACTTACAAGTTTTGCATCATGAATCATAGACGCACCTAAGTTCTATCAAAGCAATTTCTCTAGTAGGGTTCTAATTGGACCTGATTATTTCTTAATTTTTTTGGTAAATTTTCAATTCTTACCCCCTGTTTGGTTCAAAATCTCTCATGGAATTCATTTCATTTACAAATGAATTTCAAGACAGAATTCATTTGCAAATGAATTCTTTTATTTGGTATGGTGTATATCAAATTTGGAATTCATTTTAAATGAAATGAATTTTATGTTTGGTATAAATGTAGAATTCAATTCAATATTTTTTTTTCTAAAAATGCCCTTTTCTAAAATTCAATTCAATGTATTTTTTTTCCTAAAAATGCCCTTTTCTATCTATCACTATTACCACCCTACTACAAACACCACCACCACTCCTCCAACACCACCACTCCTCCAACACCACTACCACCACCACCCCTCCTCATCCACCGCCACCGCCACCACCACCACCACCCCTCCATCACCACCAATACCACCTCTCCTCCTCTATCACCACCACCACCACACCACATGTCCTTATCAACTTACAATAAAAAAAGAAGCAAAGTCTACTAATAATGCATTAAACAAGATCTCAAAAAGTTCACAATAAATGAAAAGAAGCAAAGTCTGCTAATAATGCATTAAACAAAGTCTCAAAAAGTTCATAATAAATGAAGCAGGTCAATAACAAAAAGCAAAAAGCAAAGTGTCAATCTACTACTTCAAAACCTATCATTATAACCTCACATTTCCTAAGGAAACATAGCAACAATATTCAACATCCATATACATAAATTTTATCACTGACTTGATCCCATTTTCATCTTCAGCCAAGAAAGTTTAATGTCATCATCACATGCAAAGAATCTTTCAACTAAATATTCATGATCCTTCACATGCAAAAAGTCAAGGGCTTCCATGACCTCCCATTTGTTCAATCCTAGTTTTTTCAACTCTATTGTAATTTCATTTACACTATATCAACGTTGACTAGAACTTGTAATAGCACGTGCAATTTCTTTCATTGAGGATGTCACCTCCAAAATCTCATCACTAATAATATCAGACATAAGTCTTTTTCTTTTACCCTCTTTGGATGTCATTTTTTATTGATAAGAAGCTGATGAAAAGCTATCAAGACTTGGTGAATGTTGAGCAAATTGAGTTAAGGGGTCTTGATTGTCAAGGTTCATCTCATTATTTACCTGGATCTCATCACTTTCATCAATTTGCAAACCTCGATCTGATTGCCACTTTCGAACCTTTTCTTTTGCACTGGTAGCACCATCTCCATTTGCTCGATCCTTTTCAAATAAATCGCGAGCATCCTCTAAGAAATAAAGTTCCTTATCTCGCACCAATTTATACTCATTCTTCACCTGAAAAAATTGATAAGAATACAAAACAACCTCTTTTTTCTTAGTTTAGCACAAGTACACAATAATATAAACTCATATCAACAACATCATAGACAAAACTATACATGTTACAAATTAATACCTATATGACACTTTCCCAAACGCTTGGAATAGCCTCAATTTTCTTTGTAATGTCATTCCACCCAAAGCCAATTTTTTTATCCAAAAGTTCAATTGCAAGGTTCATCAACTTTTGGATAGTCTTCAACCTATTAACTGCTTTTCCTTTATCAATTGTCTTCCCTTTCTTCTGAAACTCCACATTAAGAAGAATAATAACATTGTCCCATGCTCTCTTATTAAATTGTTTCTCTTCCTTATTTCCTTTTGCCTTTTCTTCTTTCAAAAGATCAAGAAGAAGCTTATCCATCTCCTTAGGCCATCTAAGATACTTTTTAGTTTTTTCGGAGCAATTATCATCTTTTGTTAATGTGGCCATCTATTTACAATATTATAGCACATAGAGAACAAAAAATAAAACAATAAAAAAATAATATGAAATAAAAATAAACATAAAGGAAATTTAATAAAGTAATTAACACAAAGTAATGTCTCTTAAGAATAATGAAATAAAAACAGGCTTAAGATCTAGACATATAATCTTGCCACATGCACATAGCCATGTCATTTCTTATTTGCTCTCCTAGTCGAGCATCTGCATCCCTAATATTATATCTAATTTCATTAGCTTCAAAGTCATTTTGCATCAATTCATTGTCAACTTGACGTAAGAGATCTTCATCTAGATCATACAACATAAGAAAATTATGCAAAATGAAACATGCTAAAACAATTTCAGAAATTGTATCAACATCATAATTTGCCTCTGATCCACTAGTTATGATAGGGAACCTCTTTTTTAGCACTCCAAATGCCCTTTCAATCACATTGCGTAGTGATGCATGTCGAAGATTGAAGAGCTCTTTCATATTTTCTGGATGACAACGAGAGTACTCTTTCAAATGGTACCTAGTACTTCGATATGGAGTGATAAATTTGGACCTTAAAGGATACCCTACATCAACTAGATAAGATTTACCTATAGAAAATTTGAAAAATTTTAAATAACTACTTAAAAAATGGGTAAGTAATAATAATGTTTTAATTTTTTTTTTACAAATACCTTTAGGAACTTTCAATTTATCTTCCCTAGTTAATGCATTTTCTAGTATCCTTGAGTCTGAAGCTGATCCTTCCCAACCAGATAACACATAAGTAAATCTCAAGTCAAATGTACATGCAGCTAGTATATTCATTGTAGGTATTCCTTTCCTTCTCCTATATCTCGATACATCTGCTTTTGGAACTTTGACTCGAATATGTGTTCCATCAATTGCACCAATGCAGTTCTATACAATTGAATTTAATTGATTAGTATCCTAACCATGTAATTAAATTCAATTGACTAAAATGCTAATATTTATAAGTTTACCTTAAAATAAGGATAAAATCTTCCTTCGCTATTCAATATTTCTGGAGGAACCGTGGAACCATTTGGCTACACCAAAAACTCATCTTCTAAAGAAATGATCACTTTAAGTACTTGGTGAAAATGACAACTTATTGTTTCCCCACTTCGACGAAAGAAAAAGTTCATAAAGCGATTTCTCAAATTATGAGCTAAAATGCATAGAAATCTAGCAACTTGTTCCTCAACACTACTGAAACTAGTATCTTTAAGTAATTTTTTTTGCTTTAGAAGGCCTACTAGTGTTCTAAATGCACTAGGTCCCATACGTAAGATGTCTCGAACATTTGTATTATTCTCTATTTGCCACATCAACTCTTGTCAAACATTATATTTCCTAATATTGGATTCCACCATAGGCCTTTCAATATATCGATAAACACGAAGCAAGAAAGCTAAATATCCAGCATATGCAATTAAAGCTGCTATTGCATTCCTATGAATATTCTTAATATTTCCTGATTTTAATTGCAATATAAATTTTAATTAGTAATGGTAACATATAGCAAAAAGGTGCAATACACATGCAAAGTTGTTAAAGAATTACACTACACATTTGATAAGTGACATCAACAAAGATTAATCTATAGTAGAATAAAATAGAAAATAGATTAATCTAGTTTCAAAATGAGAATAAAATTGCAAAGTTGATCTTATATATATATATATATATATCTAATTGCTTTGATCCTAAATGCATGTGGTCGAGCAATTGTTCATTGATGATAGGGATGTGGACAAGCGGATTGTTATTCTTTTAGAAATCAGGGAAACAGGAGAATTATTTACAATATAAATAAATAAATTTGCAAAGTTAATATTTGTAAATTTAGGATTGCGAGTTTTAATTATATATAATATTGTATAAAAATACATTTAAAAATATTGTATAAAATTAAATTAATTAATTTTGAAATAGAAATTATAATAGAATTTGTAATTGGAAAACCGTAAATCAAAGGTAGGTTTCTTTGTTCTGTAAATATCCTAATCAATTGGGCATCCTTAAGAAGAGCACATTTTTGTATATATCAGGCTAAGCCCAACCAAACAATGGCTCATTTGCTTTGTCAATTCAATATGTACCATTAGTAATTAAATAGACATTTCAATCAATTGAGTAATGTCTTCTATTAAATCCTAATTGAAATTAATTAATTAATTATATATATAAAACATTTCATTTTCAGATTTGGAAAGAATAAGATAATTACAACCCAACAGATTTATCCAAGCTAATAGGCCAACACTCTCTAAATTTCATTTCAACAGATACAACTTTCAGCTTAATGATGTCAAGTATGTGTACCATTTTGTCCTAAAATGACTAAATTTTCAGTTTTATTATATTTCATTAAATTTTCTATAATAGAGATCTTAAGTCAGAATCCAGTTCATGAGTAATACTGCAATCATATACAAGAACAAAGTCAATTATGAATATGACAAAATAATTAAGGTTTTTGGTTAGTATGCTAATAGAGATTAAATTATATGGACACTAAGAGCAAATAATATTGATGTTAACAATAGAGGGAAGAGGATGTGCCTCCTGTACTCTTTTAATCTCAGTATTTGATCAATTGCCTAAAGGGACATAAGAGAGAGAGTAGAAGGAACAAGAGTAGAAAGAAAAAAAGGTGTTTATTACCAAAGAAGTGATAAGAAGCACCAGAATTAAGAATCCACAGTCCAATGGACGAAGATTGTGTCAGGTCAAGAGATTATAAGATTGGAAAGTAGAGGATGACTATTGTTTGGTAGCATGATACTGGAAGTATTGTTCCTAGTTAGCTCCAGGGTCGTCCCTTATTCTAGAGATTCTTTGAAGGTTCTAAATCCTCAGGGGTCGTCCCTTGGTGTGGCCGAAGGCTTGAGGGCCACTCTTTCAGCTAGGAGATTCTTTGAGGCCCTTGAGTCTCAAGGGTTATCCCTTATTTCCGACATTCTATGAGGCTTTTAGCTCCTTAGGGGCGATTCTTTGAGGCTCTTGAGTCTTAAGGGCCGTCCCTTATTCTAGAGATTCTTTGAAGGTTCTAAATCCTCAGGGGTCGTCCCTTGGTGTGGCCGAAGGCTTGAGGGCCACTCTTTTAGCTAGGAGATTCTTTGAGGCCCTTGAGCCTCAAGGGTTATCCCTTATTTCCGACATTCTATGAGGCTTTTAGCTCCTTAGGGGCCATCCTTTGGCATGGCCGAGGGCTCGAGGGCCACTCTTCCAACCTGGAGATTCTTCGAGTCCCTTGAGCCTTAGGGGTTGTCCCTTTTTTCAAAAATTCTTTGAGGCTTCTAAGCCCTTAGGAGTCTTCCTTTTGTATGGCTAAGGGTTTGAGGGCCACTCTTTCAACCAAGAGATTCTTCAAGGCCTTTAAGTTTCACAGGTTGTCTCTTATTTATTTATTTATGTTAATTATAATATTATAAATTTAATGCTAAAAAATAAAATAAAATTTTTAAAAAAATTTAAATTAAACAAATATTTCAACCAAATAGTAGAAGTCTTTTTCTACTAAAATTATATTTCAACTTATAAGATATAAATACTTTTAAAAGAGAAATAATTTTTTATAATAATTAATAATTATTTGGTATCTATAATTTATTTATAACATATCCATATTGATAATTTACTTTGTCAATGCAAAGAAATTCTATTTTATATTTTTAATAATAAATTATTATGTCTTAGATAATTTTTACTATTTCAATTTTTGTTAATTTTTATCATATAAAATTACACAATAAATTAAAAAATTAAGGCAAAATTCATAGATTATATATATTATTACATTATTAGAATATGAGGTGATTGCATTTATAAATATTTTATAGGCTCAATTTAAGATTGATAATATATATGTGTATAATTATAGGCTTCATTAATTTAGAGGTATCTTAACTTTTTTAAATAATACACTAATTCTTAAAAAAATAAAGAAATAAAATTTTCAAATATTTTAATATTTATTAATTAATTAATATTAAAATTTTTCTAAAATTATATATATATATATATATATATATATATATATATATATATATATATATATATATGATGTGTATAACGTGCCATGCATGATAAAAAAAAAAAAAATTAGTATCAATAAAAATCTAATGAAAATAACACCAAATCTACTATAAAAAGCAACGCATCAATAATGAATTATCAATTTGATTTATATATGTTGAACTTAATTAGTTATCAATCAACGTAGAAATTTGATAAGAAATTTCTTGAAACTTAGGGTATTGGCAATTCAAAAGTAGCTGTCAACTGCATTAAATATTTTAATAATTGCATCATCTGGACGAGTTAAATTCTCTAGTTGTCAACTGCGGAATGTATCTGCCCTAACAGTGGGATATCATTTTATTTTCTGACCATCATTAATTACATTGATCGATTATTCAACCATCACCTGTACTGAAATCAGCAAAAACTGCAAAATAATAATAATAATAATAATCATCATCATCGTATATAACAATTTTATTATTATTTTCACATTTTAAATATATAATAATCATATTTCAAAAAAAAAAAAAATATATATATATATATATATATATATATTTAACCCAGCAAGTTTTGTTACTTTTATTAAGGAATTATATAATTTTTTAAGTATATTTTATGATTACTTAGACTAAAACAAAGTATAATGATGTTTTCTTTTTCATTACTTTGGAAAATTTATTAATCTAAGTAAAAGATATATAATTTTTTTAGTAATGTTAAAAATATTATAAATAAAATTATGTAAGGTATACTTATTTAATAGTTTATATTTAACATCTATTATTTTCTATCAGGAATGCCCATGAGATTCACTTACCAAGAATTGAAAGTAGCCACTGGAGATTTCAAGAAAAAGCTTGGACGAGGAGGGTTTGGATCAGTTTTTGAAGGCACTCTTCAAAACGGAGATAAAATTGCAGTCAAGCGCCTTGATGCTATGGGCCAAGGGAAGAAAGAATTCTTGGCTGAGGTCAAGACTATAGGAAGCATCCACCATGTTAACCTTGTGAAGCTAATTGGCTTCTGCGCAGAAAAATTGCAAAGGCTTCTGGTATATGAGTACATGTGTAATGGGTCTTTAGACAAATGGATTTTCTGTAAAGAATCGCTAGCTTCTTTAGACTGGCAAATTAGAAGGACAATTGTCCTGGACATAGCAAAGGGGCTGGCCTATCTCCATGAAGAATGTAGACAGAGAATAGTACATTTAGATATCAAACCCCAAAATATACTATTGGATGAAAAACTTCGTGCGAAGATATCAGATTTTGGCTTGTGTAAGTTGATTGATAGGGATCAAAGCCAAGTGGTAACCACGATGAGAGGAACTCCCGGCTATTTGGCCCCTGAATTTTTGAGCTCAGCAATCACAGAGAAGGCAGATGTTTATAGCTTTGGGATCGTAGTCATGGAAATAGTTTGTGGAAAGAAAAATTTAGAAAGGTCACAGCCTGAGGAATTCGTGCATTTGCTCCCAATTTTCATGAGAAAAGCAGAGGAGGATCAATTGGTGGTTATGGTTGACGGAAGCAATCAGGATATGCAACTGCATAACTCAGAAGCTGTTCAGGTGATGAACGTTGCAATTTGGTGTCTGCAAAGTGATTACAAAAGGAGGCCTTCCATGTCAGATGTGGTTAAAGTCCTAGAAGGTAATTTGGATGTGGAAGCTGATCTAGACTACACCTTGCATAATCCAACAACAATAGCAGCAACGATAAGAGAGGCAGAGCAGGGAACCACAACTTTAATATTGCCATCTTATCTATCGGGACCAAGGTGATGAATGATGATTTTGCTTGAAATCATGTTTTTCTATTTCTTATTAATTATTTTAGTTGTTGTGCTTTATATTGTTTCTCCAATCTGTCCACTGTTATATATGTAAATCTGCTTGGTTCTATTGTTTTACATGTTATTAATTATAAAGCATCATAGCTTTAGAGGTTATTTGGCTTAGTTCTCTTGCGTTTATTGCTGTGACTGATAATTCGTAATAGAAATAGTGGAGTGCCTTTTGTCAAAATAATCCAAGTAAATATCATTTAAACCTCATCATCTTGAATAAGTATGTTCAATCTTATTACAACGATATTGGTGGCTCCACTTTTGGTTTCATAAAATACCAGAATATGATTGCAGCAGTTTAGGTTGGTTAATGTCTAATGATTGCGCTGCGAAGAAGTTCGGAAACTTGGTGAATTGCTACCACATAATTCACTTATCGATTCAGTGAAAATGGAAATTGAAAACAAATTGGATAGTTTAAGCTTTGGAAAGAATCACAGTCATAGCATCTGCTAGGCAACAGCCTAGTCATTAAAATGGTTGGAATTCAAGTGCATATTGAATTAGGATTTGGAAGTTAAATTAAATAGGAAGATTAGTTTTAAAAAAAATGGATAAAGAAGTCCAACTTAAATTTGAATTTGTAGAAGAAAACAGAAGTCCGAAATTGGACTCGTTCTCATGGCCTATAAAAGAGAGGTGCTGTGAGTGCATGTGTTGGTACCGTGGGAGTTGAGCCAAAAATTGGAAAGAGCGTGGCTCGGTGGGACAGCATTTTAAGGCCACCAAATAGAAGTCTGCGAGTGTGAGAGCCGTGTAGTTTTGTGCGATCGTGTACCAGACCATTTGCGAGTGATAAGGGAGAAAAATAATTAGTGGTAATAGTAAATTTGTTGCGGAGTAGGTTTATAGGTGTGATTTTCATAATAAATACAAATCAATCAATTAGTCTATATATAATCTATAATTCTTTCCCCTTTCTTTTTGTTCTTTCTCTTATCTCCTCTGTTTTCTCCCTCAATTTTCACTTCTTTCTTTCGAGGTCCATGGTTCATAGTTCCCAATCACACCACAAGTATACCATTCCAAGGCAGGCCCTACTCTGAGCCTTGCCATGGATTGGCTTAGGCCTATAATCGGACCAAATCAGCTTGATCAAACATGGGCAATCACTTACATGTAATTTTTTTTTTTAACTTTTAAAATTGCATAATAAAATATTATTTTTTTTATTTTATTTTTTCTATAAAAACCTTAGTAAAAATATACACTTAATTTTTCTTTCAATAATGACTTCACACCTTTCATTACTAAATAATTAATTATTTAACGTTAATTTTCCAAAAAAAAGAATAATAATTTGACTAGTTCGAAACTGAAATCAAATGAGTCCTAACTCAAACCATGATTCAAAATAAAAATTGAATCCAAACTAAATTAAAATTGAAATTGCGATCACTGGCTTATTCCCTGCCAAACCTAAAATGGAAATGGACTATAACCAGTAGTTTGGCCTGCCAGCTAGGAACCGGAACAGGTTAAACCAAAAACCAAAACTAAGAAAAGAACCAAGTTGAACTAATCAGAAAATCAAAACCAACATTGGATTTGGGTTTAATTAGAAACAAACAGAGTAGGAACCGCAATCGAAACCGAGTTGAATTATAAATTAACCGAGTGGGAACTGATACTAAATCTAAAATACAAAATTGAAACTGAAATTAGATTGAACTAAAAATCAAAACAAAACTAAATGTGAATTGAAATTGAAATCAGACTAGAATTAAAATAAAAAACCAAAATCAAATTGGATTGAACTAGAACTAATTCAAGTGGGAATTAAAATTAAAATTCAAAATTGTAATCAAAACCAGTGGGAGCCAAGTTGAACAGAGACCGATGAAAACAACTCAAATGATGCCCTCTAACTTGTCATTTGAAATTCATCATTCCTAAATTTTAAATTTATATGCAAATTTGTGTGAAATTCAAATTCATTTACTTTATTATAATTTACTATACAATCCTTGAGTTTACTATTATTGATATTTTGATTTTTATGTTTTAGAAAATAAAATATTTACTTCGATAAAATATACATATTATTCATTCCATTCATATTTTGAGGTTTTTGTCCTTAATGAAAAGTAAAAATACTTTATTTAAAAAAAAAATATGCCTTTCCCTATAATAAATTTCATTAGTTGTCTCTGAACTTCAGAGTTTTATAATAGTACAGTCCTTAAACTTTAATTTATAATATAAAACTATTTCAAAATTAATTTAGTTAACATAAAACCCTTTTGATTTATAATAACCAGCTTCCCAATTATAACATACCAAAATGACTTAAATGCCCGTAAAAAAGAAAAGAAAAGAACTTAAATATCTCTACATAATTGTCTCTTTGTATGTCTACCTCTCTCCTTAGTCACTCTCTCTCTCTCTCTCTCTCTCTCTCTCTCTCTCTCTCTCATGCACTTGGTATCTCTGTGTGTGTATGTGTGTGTGTGTCATTCTCTTTCCCACACTCTCTCTATCTCTTTACCCTCTCTCTTTTTCTCTCTCCCTCTAACATTCTCTATCACTTCCTCTTGACTCTCTCACACTTTTCTTCTTTTACACTTTGTCATTTCTTTGTTTAATCATCCCAACAATAATATATCACAAATAAAAATAATTCATAATTCAAATTCAATCCAAAATAATATAAACAATTAACAAGCCAAATTCAAAATTATTCAGCAAAATCAATTCCAAATCTACTATCACATAATCTCAAAACGCATAATTTTGAAATAGATTGAATCAATTTACAATGACAATCAGAATCAATTTACAATCTTGGAAACATGCTGCTGATGATGAAGGTCTACCGCATCAAGCATAAGTCTCTTTACCCATAGCATATATGAAACTCTTGTCTCTCTCTCGGCCATTATAAAACTCCCCAAACCCATTTTCCCTCATAATATCTCTCAGCCATCATAGAACTCCACAGTCTTCTACACAACCACTAGCCCAATCCTTTTCCCTCACTTGTAGACATGATGTTCAAGACATGCTCACTTCCCAAATCCATAGATTCCTGTTAAACCCCTTGCCCTTCTCCCTCACACAACCCTCTACCCACTCCTTCTCCAAACCCCATTTTCCCACGTTTGCTCACTCCTTAACTCCATAGAATCTAGATCCCCACACCATCAACCTAACTCTAATCACGCACCCCATGACATAAATACTAGCTGGGTCCAACTCCAAGCCTCCTTTTGTCCATATGACATAAACACTAGTACCCAAAATCACCCTATTGCTTGCATCAAACAGCCATCAACCTAGCCCCGTCACACCTCCATTTTAGCCCCTTAGCAATCATAAGATCTCCATACCACTTGCATATAGCCTCCTTCACAACACTTGACCAACCTTGTGATCAAAGCCTTCTAGGATCATCATTGCTTGAAACCATGAATTCAGAATATGTGGAGTTTGGTTATTGAATTTCAGTGAGGGTCTAAAAGAGGGAGAGAGGTGAGAGAGAAGGTGATGGATTGGGTGGATAAAAAAGAGACACAAATAATGGGTAGGTGAACATGAAATAAAGGAATAGAGTTGTCGCAAGAGTTTTGCAGTCGCCGGACGATTCTCACTGAAGTGGAAAAGTGAGGAGTCGCTACTTTAATTTTGAGAGAAATTAAAGAAAATCGCTTGTTATTTTGTAAAGAATTTGACCACTTCTAAAATAGAGATTCTAGGTTCGGGGTCAGTATACTTGTGGGGAAGGTGTTAGACACCCCACATCATCCCTGTAATGCCCTCACTTTAGGTAGTCCGTACATTCTACTATTCCGATGACTGACGTCTGTCCGGATAGCCAGAATGTCTGGAACTATATTTAAACTAGAGTGAGGAGCTATAAATAACCTAAATAATGACTAAGAAAAATTAAGAAAAAGTTTAAGAAATGAAATGCAAGAAGGTTAAACGAGTTGGAGCTACGGCGATGGGTAACCTAACGGGAAGTGACTGTGAAGACAGTTGCCGACCCTAGGCCCATGAAAAACCTTGTGAAATAATTATTTGGGACTTAAGTGAAGGATTATTGAGGTTTAGATGACAATATAATGCTGAGAAAATACAAGAAAAATTATGTCAATCAATACACATAATTTTAACTCGGTAAACAAAATGAAGGGCATTTTGATTATTTCACAATCAGAGATGATTTTTGATCAACTTGTCCATTTAAGTAGGTGAGATTATACCATAAAATATAAATAAATATTGATGAAAATTAAAAAAAAATGAGTAAAAGAAAGAAGAAAGAAAAATCAAACAAAAATGAAATTAAAATTAGAATTATTACCTAAGCATGATGCAATTAAAAACCTCTACCCAATTAAAACTTAACAAGAACTCATAAAAGGATAAAAAGAAATTAATAAAAATAAAATTTAGCTCATCTTCTTCCTAGAACCACATATGGCCGAACCACTCTCTCTCAAGAACCTTCCTCAATTTCTCTTCCTTCTCACTACAAATTTCATATAAACACACCATAAAATCACTAGATTTCTTCATAAATATTTGCTTGAGCACCTTGGAGAAGTGATTGGCTGCCAAGAATTGAAGAGAAAGTAAAGTTTGGACAAACTCCCAATTGTGGAAAGTGAGGTAAGTGCCATTAAACTTTAAATTTGTTGTTTAATTTTTACAAGTGAGTTTATTGGAGTTGAAATTGCACATAAAATGAAAGAAATGCATGCTTATGGAGAGGAAAGGAAATTTGGTTCACTTGAGAGGGTTAGGGTTTTGATGGTTTGGATGCAATTAAACTTGTGTACTAATGCTAATTGATGTGTATACATGAATTAGAGTAGAAGTTGTATGAGTTTGCATGAGATTCGGATTATGACCAATTAGAGTTTGATGAGATTAGGGATTTTGGTATTATGATGCACAATTAGTGATATTAATGTCAATTATGACCAATTTATGTGTGCTGATGAAGAATTGAGGTTGTTGGTTGAGTTTTGTAGAATTAGATGTTCTGGAAATTTTAGACTTTGAGTCCAGTAAGTTTGGGCAGCCATAAGTTGAATTGTATAGCTTCAATTGATATAAGACCAATTAAAGGTGAAACTAGGGACATAATTCCACATTTTTTATGAAGAGAGCCTGCCCAAAAAACCAACACAAAGTGACCTAAAATTTACTTGAATCTGGGTAACTAAAATATGGACCTGGAAAAATGACCATATGAACAGTGATTGTTTAAATGGCCATTGTAGAGAGGTCCAAATGACCTGATTCTTGAACTCATGGAAAGCTTAGACATAGTAGAATAACTTTCATGAAGAATAGAAGCCCAAATTCTGATCATAACCTAATCAAATTGCTAACCAAAGTTAGCTCATCAAAACTACCAAAACCAAAATTTGCTTAGAAATTCTGGACATGGACCAATCTGGCCAGTTATGGTAAAAATGTCATAACTTGAGGTACAAAACTCCAAATGGAGTGATTCAAAAAAGGGAATTAAAGTAGAGACATTAAGGAACAACTTTGATGAAGAAAGTTTAGCCAAAATCTCATTGTAGATTGATCCAATGAAACAGTAAACTTAGGTGACAAAAACTGAAAATTTGAAATTTCTTCTAGGAAGCTTTTAATTGCAATTGGCAACTAATGCCAACAAATTTATAACCCAGAATGTGGTACTAGCATGAAATTAGAATTTATATACCTATTATTTATGAAAAAGTAAAAAATTTGAATGAATAGTAATGTGAATAGTAACCATCATAACATCAAATGCAAAGAACCAAAACCTAACTTTACTAATATGCCCTTGTATGCCTAGTATGATTGGTTTGGATAGGTTGGCATGCTAATAGGGTTTTGATTGCAATAATGCCTATAGCTTCGTGCCATTTCGTAATTTATGACTCTTATTGCCATTTTGTGATATTATGGCCTTTGGCCATTTTGCTATCCTTTGATATACACGGCTTTATGCCCGACTGATTTTATGGCTTGTTAGCCATTTTGTTACACACTTGGCAAACACTATGTGACCGATGGTGTGACGACCTGACGTACTTGGTACCCAGTGCTAATTTACCCATTTATCTAGTCTAGTCAACTGGTATATGTTACTTGGGCAATTAAATAAGTCTCAAAATTTTAGAACTAAATAATGAATATAAAAACCATTAAATTAAATATATTATAAATAATAAAAAAATATAGTATGTGAAAAGTAATAGCATAATTTCTTTATATTTATTTATTTTATTTATTTTTATATTATATTGGCACCACTAAGCTTTATACTTAGCGCGTCGCTTTTTGTTACGTGTAGGTACTGGAGATACAGAGAGAGAGCCAGTAGACCATAGACTGGGAGATAGAGTTTTGATCTGCATTGGGTCCGAGTGTCACCTCATCCAGCAGTGCATATTTTGGATAGACTCTACTAGTCTTGTATTTTATTTTTTTGGACTTTGCACTTAAATTTTGGACATGTAATGTAACTTATATATGTTTGTACATTAATTTTGTATATGATGTAAATTAATAATATTTGAAAATTTTCTTTTTGAATTATTCATGGATGAATGTGATTAGATGATATTCTGTGTTCAGAATGTGAATAGAGATGAAATAATTGATTGAAAATTTTGAGATGATGTTGAATTTATGAAAAATCTATATGTTTGGAATTATATTATTGAGACTTTTAAAAGGTGGGAAAATGTCAAAATATTTACAAATTAGGGGAAACTCCATCAGTTTTTCCGATTAATAAATTGACCCTAAATTAATAAAATAAAATGTGTGTAACAAGAAATGTAATAAGTTAAGTTAAGACGCTCTGGCACTGAGCGTGACATGCCTTGTTTGGCTACACTATAGACGGGTGAGGGGTGTCACAGTCCCTCAATGAGTGCAAATAGATTTAAACGATGTGCTCTTTATAACTTAAGACCGATAAGCTTTGGGGTTAGAATTATGATGTTGAGTCTCGTTATTTATTAAATGAACATTTGATATTTCACTAGTCTGGGTTTCCTAAGAACACGAGTAAATGGGAGACCCTAAGGTGAGTTAAGGTTATGTTAGTTTAATTTGTTATATATTTATTGAATTCTCCTCCCCCCCCCCCCCCCCTCCTTGGAATTAGGACTCTAATTTCGAAGAGGTATTACTTGGTCTCTAGAGATTCATATTGAGTAAGGAGGACTCTCGGCTTACTCATCATGCACCTCATCATTGGCATCCGAATAATTGAGGGTGCAGTATGTGCAGTGAATATACATGAAACAATACGGGTATAGATTTTCATTCCTTTTAATTAGAACTCCAATTCAAAAGGGATGTGTTAATTAAGACTTAGAGAGTTCCCTTCATGAATGAGGACTCTCAGTTAATGAAGGAAGTGTTAGTAGTATGCCCTAGAGCATATCATTTTGTGCGTATCTTGTACATTTTTTTTAATAAAATGCAATTTCACTTTTCTATTTACATAATCCATTTATGTGTAATTAAAAAGGTCCATTGATATTTTGTTAGAAATTATATTATTAAGTTGTTAAGAATATGAGTGACAATATTTCTAGCACAAAGTATCATAAAATTAGTTCGCAATCGAGGATACTTCACAAAGGACATTACTTATCCAGAAAGATTGTAATCATGTTTATTTCCAAAGTATTAATATGAGATATAAATAAGTTGGAGTGGTGAGTCTCATGCCACATAACAAACATGGTAGGAACTTATACATGATAAGTAGGCCGAACCAGTGATGCTTATGACAAGCACGTAGAGTTTACTCTTGTCAATGCATTGTCATTTATCATATCAGTGCGTATAATCTTTAGACCTGAGATAACATAGTTATCTTGTATATAAGTAGTTTGAGTTTGATACTGCTTTCATACTCGTACTGTGTATGGGTATATGGGCATGTGTTGGCTCTTCCTAGTTATATAGAGAGATAGGTGTTGATCAAGATGGAATCCGTTACCCTAAGTAAATAGGGATAAAATTCTATGTTCATTTAATTATTCTTAATGATTCAAGTTCCTAGCCAAGGTAGATAGATTTAGTCAGAAAAGGATTTCTGACAAGAAAGTCTAATTTATCAAGAATAGGAATTAAAAGTGTAACACCTCTATTTGCATAACCTAGTATATTTCAATGTTCCGTTGACCGGTGTCGGTCCGGACAATTAAGAGAAGTAGAACCATGTCTAAGACATCTAGTTAAGCCCTGAATACAAATAGTTAGTAATTGTCAAATAGTTAAGTATAAATAAGAAAAACAGAACATAAGAGGTTAAATGAGTCGGGAGTCACAGCAATGGGTGACCTTCTCGGGAAGGACTGCAAGGTCGATCTAAACTCAAATTTCGAACCGTAAAATGTGACGCCGCGGTCCTTAGGACTATTGTGAACACAATGGAAAAGAGAAAATCATGAAAAATAATTGTTAAGTAGGTCAAATAATTAGGTTAGAGATCCAGAAGAAATATTGAATTACTTATAAACCGGATCGAACCAGCGAGGGGCAATTTGGTCAATTCACCCTTAGAGCTGACTCCTGTTCTAACTGTCTAATAAAATTGGAGAAAAGGAAATTTCAAGACCAAGAATTAAATTTAAGAACTAATGGAAAAAAATAAATGAAAAAGAGAAAAAAAAAAGGGGAAAAACTGTTATTACATCACTTGGATGACATCATGGAAGATGTCAAAATTAATTTAATTTTTCCCTACAACTTGGACTAAGTCAAATGGATAATTAAAGAGTTAAAATACAAAAAAAAAGAAAAGAAAAACATTATTTTTGTCTTCTCCATTAGCTTGGCCGGCTCCTCTCTCCCAAATTCACCATTGAAAAACTCCATTGAAGCTTGGGTTTAAACTTTCTTCTAACCTTTTAACCCTACTTGACCCCAAACTAAACCATAAAAACTTGCTATCTCAACTAGAAAAGAAGATTAAAAAAGCAAAGAAAAGGAAAAAAAGAAGAGAATTGAAGAATTGGACATCAAAGATTGAGGTTAGTCATCTAAACTTGGAATTTGTAATCTAATGTTTATGTTTAGTCTAATTAACTTAGATTTTAACTTAAAATGAAAAAAAAAAAACAATTATTGGGGGAGGAAGTGGGAATTTGGCCAGCAGTAGGTTAGGGTTTGAAATGTGTGAATTTGATATATTTGAATGGTTGTTTAAGTTGAATTATGTATGTAGACTATGGATAGGTGTTTGGAATGCATTAGATTTGAATTTTATGAATTAGGATTCTTGGCACTTAGGGTTTGGGAAAAAAAAATTTGAGAATTGTCCAAATGATATACTTAACCTTATTTGAATTGAGAAATGGTCATTTGTGACCATTTGTGGTGTGTATGAAGTGTTGGAACTAAGTTTAAATTCGGATTAGTTATGGTCAATCTGTAAGCAGCTTGACCTAGGTCCTTTTCAGGGACCAAAACTAAAAATTTACTAACCCAATTGGTGTGAGGCTAATTGAGAATGAAAATAGACACAAAATGACACATTTTTCATTTAGGAATCATGCCTAGAAAATGACCATAAGTTAGTGAACAATTAGGCCAAATCCGGAATTGGGCACACTGACCTGTACAAAAATGACCAAATGAACAGTGTTTGTTCATTTGGCCATAAGTTGTGCTAGGCAGGTCCAAATGACCTGATTTTTGTGGCATTAGAAAGATATAACATAGTACTACAACTTTCATGAAGAACACTAACCCAAATTCTGCACTTAACCAAGTCATTTGGCCACCCAAATTTAGTGACCCAAAAATACCAGAACCAAATTAGGTGCCCAGAAAATCTGAGTTAGACCAATCCGGCCAGCCATATTCAAATGGCTATAACTTGGGCTACAAAACTCTAAATGGAGTGATTAAAAAAGAGAAATAAAGTTAAGACAATAAGGAACAACTTCTATGAAGAAAGCTTAGCCAAATTCTAACAGCAACATAACCAATAGAACAGTACAAAACAAGATACCAAAACTGAAAATTTGAAATTTGTGCCTAAAAGAATTAAGATTTGAGAAATTAACCAAAAAATAAGTTAGGTAATCAAAATGTGGTATGTGGGTGAAATTAGAATTCTCATACCTATTAAGCATTAGAAAGTCAACAAATTGACTTGAATAGTATCGTGAATAGTAACCCCGAAAGATAAAATTTTAAGAACGTTAAATTAAACATATTAAGGCTAGACATAAGTATTTGTGAAAATATTTTTGAATTTATTATAAGTTTTGATACTGAAATACTGTAAAATTGTGTGTTTCAGTTGAAAAGAATACCGAAAAAGAACCCGAGGCATCGAGTCAAGGCCAAAAGACAACTCGCATAAGGTTTGTGCACAACATAAACATTATGTGAAATTCCTTTGCAAAGTGCATGAAATGATTTGTGGTTTATTTGTATTGCAAAATAATGATTGAAATGTACACTATGCTTTTAATCTAATTTATTGGAAATTTGATGGTATATGATTTAATTATCAGTAAATATTTGATAAATTGATAAGATAGTTTTGAAACTACAATGTCATGATCATATATTTGAATGTCTCACTAGCATTACTAGTGGGAGAAATTAGTTTCGAATTTTGATTCCCTCTTTGGCTGAAGTGTTGAGGTGTGTGCCAGTAGAGGAAGAAATTGAATGGGTACCCATATATTTGAGCTAGCTAGCCTTGTGATGTGATTTCTCATAAGCCTCTGGCTATTGAAATGATTATTGTTTCGAATGACATGATATAACTGTGTATTTTTATGAATTTTATTTTGAGACTTCCTAAATGAAATTATTTGGACTAAAAGTTTGTAAATCATATTTTGCATCTGTCTTTCATTTTCAGTACTATATTTGAATAAATGTGTTTTGAATTATGCATAAATGTTATTTAGTAAGTTGTGCACCACTGAGTCATAGTGCTCAGCGATAGCTGTTATTGCTGTCGCAGATATAGAGACTAGAGGAGCAGCAGAGTGAGCTGCTGAAGATCTTGGAGCCAGATCCCTAAAGTTTTGTCGGGTATATTTTATACCCTGATTGTAATATTTATTTTGATGTATGTAAATGTATGTACATGGATAAATAGTCATGAGCAGTTGTATAGAGCTTGTAATAATATTATTTTGGATCTGATAATGTAAAGTTTAATTGATGAATGTAAATTGATTTTATTTTAATGGAATTATTTAGTATTATTTTTTATGACAATTGAAATGAGAAATGATGTTGAATATTGTTGAAGTAGTAGTGAGTTTGATGGAAAAAGAATTATTGGAAGTGTTTTTATAGGTTTTTGAAGAACTGTTTTCTTAAAGTACAGACGACACTCTGCGGAATTTTTCCAAAATTTATGGACAAATAATGCAGACTGAGCTGAAGAGCATAATTACAAGGCATTGATGCTGAAGAAGTGGAGTTCACCTTATTCGTCTATGCTGGACGAATCAGAGCTAACATCATTTGTTGAGGGAAAATCTTCTAAAGCAAAAAACTATATCCTGGTTTGCTTCATTTTGTTTTGAAAACAATGATTCAATATTAGCATCTTCTAGTTTAATGTGGGAGCTTTGATATATCATCTGGCTGGGAGCCCCCTTATCTAACTTTAATACCACAATGCTCATGCGGTGCCAAGGTCACACAACGCCATCTATGGCTAACAATAAACCTCAAGCTGCAACATCCCTCACCTGTCTATAGTGTAGCCGAGCAAGGCATGTCACACTCTATACCGGAGCACCCTAACTTATCTTACTTTATTTCTTTAATAATTTTGAACTCGTTATATTTTAAAATAATTCATATTCTATGAAAAAACTAATAGAGTTTCTCCTATTTTATTTATTTTTGACGTGAAATACTATTCACCTACTTGAAATTTTTAATAATATTTTACAATAAAAATCTCATCAATAATTCTCATAATCATCTTATATTTCAAATATCATCCATATATTTCAAATTTCATATTCATTTCCATGCATTTTTATTCATGCATAATTTATATATAGAAATTCTTAAGTTTCATTAATTTACATGATTTACAGACTGATTACATAAACTCATAATTTACATGATCTACAAATTAATTACAATTCCATAATCTATGTTTCAACATACAATTCATAAATTACATTACATACATATTAATTACATTTTCATAATCTACATTACACTACTATAACAAAGCATTTTATACAAAATACAAAATATGACTTATATAGGCCCTATCTACATGCATTGCTGAGGAGGTGACAATCTTGGACACTCTGCAGATCAGAACTCTAAAATCCCTGTTGAATATCCACTGGGCTTTATCTTCAGTACCTGCGCGAAGGAAACAATCCATCGTGCTAAGCATTACTGCTTAGTGGTGCAATAATATAACAAGAAATAATGTATACAAATAAAGAAAGAATCAAGCATTCTAAATATTCAAGTATCAATTTGATTTAAAATGACATTTCTAGTATTAACTATCTTATATGCTAATTCGTTCATCTTTGGAAGTACTGAGTTTATAGCCTTACAGTAATAATATTCAATATACATTTTATTCTAGGAGTATTGTATTTGAGGTCTCTCTATGATTCTACAAATTGTATTTTTGTTATGTTTCTATTGCTAATCTCTTTTTCACATTTTATTTAATACTTTCTAATATTTTTAATTGCTAATATGTTTAAATAATTTCAATAATTTACACTGCCCAGGTAACCTATGACAGGCTGACTAAACTGGATAACGGGTCGTTGGCACTGGACACCGCGGTGCCTCGGGCCGTCATACCATGGGACGCGGAACATCAACTACGTATGCAGTCAGTGTGGCTAAAAAGCCATGATAACATATAATCGGGCATAAAAGCCATGATTGTGGGCAAAAAGCCATGAATATAGGCATAAAGCCTTTCACAGTAATGCGAAAATAATACCCTATTGGCATGCCAATCTATCCAATCTGACACACGTGTCTAGGCAATACATGGGCACATAGTACCATTAAATGTTCATAAGTTTCATTATTTCATTATAGGTTCTAATTATAATTTCTAGCATTTTAATCATTTTCATAATAGAAACATAAATCTCTAAGTCTAATATTTACATAATTTATGCATTCATCGTAATTTATATATTCATTATGTTATCCATAATGATCACAATTCAAAACAATGGTTCTCATGTACCATTATACTCAAAATATTTTTCCTTTCTACAATAATGAGAACTCATGTCTCATTCATACATTAATGTGGTTCATTTATTCATTACACTCTTTATATAATTTATCATTTGAAATTCAAGAAATGTTTTTGCTTACTAAGTATTTATGATTACACTTAATTTCACTCATGTACCATTAAGTGTCAATAAGTTTTATTTTATTTCATAGTGGGAACACAATGTCCAAATTTATTTTTATCTAATACATATGTTCATAAATTTCATTTGTATAGTTCATTTACAATTTCATCTCTAATCTATCACACCAATTCACATGTACCTAGGTTCAAGCAAATTTTTATTTTTATTCAATAAAAAGGAAAAGTCCTCAAATATTATTTACACATCATTTATATATTTAATATCTCATTTATAGTAATTTATAATTCACATTTCAAATTATATCAACTATTTCTCCTGAGTTCTATTTGTGATGAGCCTACAAATCCCATCAAACTAATCACATGATTTAAACAAACCTTAAATCATTTAAGTGAGGTATCATTAGAAATTTAAGTTTTGGTCCTTTGCATTCATTTCATTGAGGTTACTATTCACTCAACTATTCCTACACAAAAGTTGACTTTTTAATACATAATAGATTTGTTGAACCTAAGTTCACCAAGATGCCACATTTTGCATTTTATTTTTGTTGGTATTGATTTCTAATACCATTTCAAAGCTTATTTTATATTATTTAAAATTTTCAGATTTCATACCTTAAGTTTACTGTTCAATTGATTATTGTTACAGTGGAAATTTGACAAAATTCTCTTCATCAAAGTTGTTCCTTTACGTGTCTTCTTTAATTCCTTTTTTGAATCACTCCATTTGGAATTTTGTAGCTTAAGTTATGGCCTAAATACCATAATTGGCCGGATTGGTCTTGTCCAGAAATTCTGGACAGAATTTGGTTTTGCCAGATTTAGTGTCTTAACTTTGGCTAGAAATTTCAGTTGGTTAGATTCAAAATTTAAGTTTGTGTTCTTCATAAAAGTTTTTCCAAATTGTCTAAGCTTTCCATTGATATAAATTTCAGGTCAATTGGACATTTCTACAGTGAGTTATGACCAAATGAACAAACACTGTTCATTTAGTCACTTTTACCAGGTCCAGAATTGGTTACCCGGATTTGCCCAATTTTTAGGTCATCCTAAGTTTGTTTTCTGGGCAAGGTTTCTTCATCAAAGTTGTGCCATTATGTGTCTAGTTTCATTATCACACCTTACCCCTCTGTAAGGCATAACATGATCCCGTAGAATACCTAATGAACTACTGCACTTCACCTACCGATAACTCATTAAGTACCTTACAAGAGATTTTAAAACAATTTTCTTATTTTTGATAAGTGGTGAGCATTTTCTAATAGGTATTTAAAATATTTAATTGAAATTAAAAACTAGTTAAGACTTTTGGCCCATTTTATTTTTCCACAAATTTTATAAAAATTTTGATAAAGTTCCGTTTATATTTTGAGAAAATGGTTCTTCAAATACCTGTAAAAAGCACTTCCAAAAATTTTCTCAACCACTACTTAAATTTCACAATCAATCTCAACAATTTCTCAAATCTCAAAATTCAATAGTCAACATTTCTCAATTTCCAAAATTCAATCATCAGCAAAATAATATCTATCAATCTCATTCAAATTAAAATAAAACATTTTCATTCATTAAAGACAACAAACTATATATATATATATATACATCATACCAAAATCTATAGTATGAAAATTCCACTAAATTTTATTACAACTTTATACAAATTTTGTACAAACTGCTCAAGACCGAATTTACATGTCCATACATTTATGTGCAATACATACATCAAAATAAATATTTACAGGCAGGGTATAAATTATACCCGATAACTTCAATCTGATAAATCCTCAATCCTCAGCAGCTCAGTCTGCTGCTCCTCTAGTCTCTATATCTGCGACAGCAATAAAAGCTATCGCTGAGTACTAGGACTCAGTGGTGCACAACATACTAAAATAATCTTTATGCAGAACTTAAATCACATTTATTCAAAAATTTGACTGAACATGAGAATTAAATACAAATCATGCATTATGAGATTTTAATCCCAAACAATTTCATTTTGAAGTATCAAATCACATTTCATAAAACCCACAGTTAGTTCATGCCATTCGAAACAAATAGAATCTCAATAGCCAGAAGCTAAAGAGAAATCACATCACAAGGCTAGCTAACTCAAATATATGGATATCCATTCACATCCTCTTCTACTGGCATACCTCAACACTTCTCCAGAGAAGGAATCAAAATTCAAAACTAATTACCCCCACTAGTCATGCTAGTGAGGTGTTCAAATATATGGTCATGACACTGTGGTTTCAAAACTTATCTTAGCAATTTGCTAAACATTGTCATTTCAAATATACACAATAACTTTCACAATTTAAATCAAAACATCATAAATAAGGTCACAATAAACTTTCAACAATTCAAAGTAAAAATAAAATGCATATTTCATTCACTTTATCAATAAATTTTTAAAGCATAGTGATGTTGTGCACAAACCTCAAGCGAGTTGCCTCTTGGCCTTGACTCGGTTCCTCGGGTTCTTTTCCGGTATTCTTTTCAATTGAAACACACAATTTTACAATGTTTCAGTACCATAACTTAGCATAAATCCAACAATAAATTTAACTTCACTTTTACCTAGCTCTAACATGTTAAATTCGACGTTCTTGAAATTTTGTGTTTTGGGTTACTATTTACTATACTATTCAAGTCAAATTGTTGACTTTCTAAGGCTTAATAGGTATGGAAATTCTAACTTCACCCACAAAACCACATTTTGGTCACTAAATTTGTTGGTTTTGGTTGTTTATTCAAATTCTAAGTCTTTTAGGCAAATTTGATAATTTTCAGTTTTGGAGTCTAAGGTTGCACTGTTCCATTAGTCACTTTTCTGTTAGAATTTGGCAAAACTTCCTTCATAGAAAATGTTCCCTATTGTCTTAAATTTATTCTCCTTTTTGAATCACTCTAATTGGAGTTTTTTAGCTCAAGTTATAGCCATTTGAACCATGGCTGCCAGATTGGACATAACCCAGAATTCTGGGCAATTTTCTGTGCTGGCAGTTTTAGGTCACCAACTTGGAGTGACCAAATGACTTGGTTTCTGGCAGAATTTGGGTTAGTGTTCATCATGAAAGTTTTAGGTCTATATCTCATCTAACCACTGGTAAAATTTCAGGTTATTTAGACTTTTCTAGCTCAAGTTATGACCAAATGAACAAACACTGTTCATTTGGTCAGTTTGTACATGGCAGCCTACAATTTTCTAACTTTGGTCAATTTATTCATTAGGTTTTGGTCACTTTTTGGGCATGCTTCCTAAATGAAAATTGTGTCATTTAGTGTCTATTTTCATCCCCAATTGGTCCCATACCAATTGAACTTGTAAAATTTCATTTTTGGTCCCTTAAAGGAAATCTGGTCATGCTGCTAGCAGCATGACCATACTCCATCCGAATTTGGCTTTGATTCAAACACTTCTAACACACTTAATTAGGTCACAAATGACCATTTCTCACTTCACATTAAGTCAAAAATACCATTTACCACTTCCTCACATTTTTGGTCTCTAAACCCTAAGTCCAAAACCCTAGTTCACAATTTCTTTACATTTAACCAAATCTAAACATTTCAATCTTACTACCACATTCACATAAGCTTGCCTAACATATTAAATTTAATCAAAACACATGCTTTTCATCACAAACCCTAGCTGCCAGAATTTCCACCTAGTCCTCCAACAATTAATTTCTTTTCATTTTAAGCATATTTCCATGTTCTTCATACTATAAATACTTAAATTAAACTATAATTTCCAAGTTTAGCTACTAAACTTGAATGCAGAATTTTCAATCTCCCTTTTCTTAATTTTCTCCTTCTTTCTTTCCCTTGAATTTTCTTGTCTAGTTGCCCAAACAAACTTTAACCATGGTAAGACAATTTGCTATGGTGGGATTTTGTAGTCTTCAAGCTCAAAGATGAGCTTCAATGGTGGTTTTTGGTGAGGAAGGAAAGAGATGGGTCACAT
This sequence comes from Hevea brasiliensis, assembly GCF_030052815.1. Classification (NCBI taxonomy): domain Eukaryota; kingdom Viridiplantae; phylum Streptophyta; class Magnoliopsida; order Malpighiales; family Euphorbiaceae; genus Hevea; species Hevea brasiliensis. The sequence goes on from NC_079503.1 coordinate 80,865,409, forward strand.
TTTTTTTTTGAAGAAGATGACTTTATTTTTTTTTTTCTTTTCTTTTTTTTTTATGTCTTAGGAAGACCAAAAATTTCAATTAATTAAATATATTAATTATTATTTTTATGGCATCATGCATGATGTCATGCATGATGTCATCACCTTTTTAACTTTTTCATTTTCTTTTTTTTCTATTTATTTTTCTATTAGTTCTTTAATTTAATTCTCGATTCTGAAATTTTCTTTTCTCCAATTTTATTTGACAGTTAGGTCAGGAGTCAGCTCGGGGTCAATTGACCAAATTGTCCCTCGCCGGTTCATCCCGGTTTACAAATAATTCAATATTTCTTTCCGCTTCCTGACCTAATTATTTGACTGACTTAACAGTTCTTTTTCGTGAGTTTAAAATGACTTCGCAGTCCTTCCCGAGAAGGTCACCCAGCGCTGTGACTCTCAGCTCGTTTAACTTCTTATGTTCTGTTTTTCTTATTTATACTTAACTAATTGGCAATTACTAATTATTTGTGTTTATGGCTTCTCTAGTTGTCTTAAGTATGGTTCTAATCCCCTTAATTGTCCGAACCGACTCCGGTCACCAGAACAGTGAAATATACCAGGCTATACAAATAGGGGTATTACATTCATGTTCAATTAGCCTTGCACCAATTGAGCCTACACAACTCAAGTTACAGCTGCCCAAACTTGCTGTACTCACATCCAGCCCTGCAGGTCCTATGAGGCAGCATACCCAACCCTAAATCCAAAGCCATAATTCACTTTAATTCCTCATCAAACACAGCCAAATGGTCACTAATTTACTATTAGGACTCCAACTCCACAACACATGAACAAAATCCTAACTTCATGCCTCAAACCCTAATTCTCAAATGTCCATTTTATACAAGCATGCAAAACTAACATTCTAACCATATATACAAACTAAACAACTCCAATAATCACAATTTATTTCATTTAAATTCATCAACTCCCTTAACTCATAAGCTGGCCAAAATTTCATTTGAATTAAACATGAATAATTTCTCAATTTCTCTTGAATTTCTTTCCATTTTCCTCCTCAAGTTCAAGTTCAAAGAAGAGAAAGGGAAGAAGGTAGCACTAACCTCTTTAGAGCTCCTACTTGAGCTTGTAAATCTTCTAATTTTCTCCTTCTGATGGCTGCCCCAAGCTTGTTCTAGTTGCAAGGATAAATTTTTGTGAAGACTAGATAGGGTTTTATGGTGATTGAAGGTAGAAATTGAAGCTTGGACAAGAGCTTCAATGGTGGTTTCTTTCTTCTCTCTCTCTCTCTCTTTTCTCTTTCGTTCGGCTGCCCATGGTGAGAAGATGCAGATTTGTTTGTCAATTTTTGTCTCATTTATTTCCTTTTTATTAGTTTATTAAATAGTTGTCTAATGGTGATTGGTGGAGGGCTTTTAATTGCATCATGCTTACTCAAGCATGATGTAATTAAGCTTTTCTTTCATTTTTCTTTTCTTTCATTTCTACTCATTTTTAATTAAAATTTTGACAATATTTATTCATATTTTATGTCATATAATTTATTTACTTAAATAGACAAGTTGGTCAAAAATCGTCTCTGAAGGCGAAATGACCAAAATGCCCTTCATTTTGCTTAACGGACTAAAATTGTCTGTACTGATCTAAAAATTTTTCTAAGCATTTTCTTGGCATTCTAATGCCTTCGAAACATCAATGACTCTTCTCTAGAGTCTCAAAAATTATTTTATGAATTTTCTCCCAGGTTTAGGGCTCCTAGCTGCGAGGATCGCAACTTCCCATTGGGTTATCCATCGCTAGGGCACTGGCTCATTTAACTTGGTTGTATTTTATTTATAAATTTTTTTATAAATTTTTCCTTACCATTATTTGGGTTATTTATGACTCATCACTCTAGTTTACATATAGTTCCAGTCATTCTAGCTGTCCAGACAGACATTGGTCAACAGAACAGTCGAATGCACGGACTAGCTAAAGTGAGGGTGTTACACAAGCAGTACCCTTTTGTATTATGATATTAAAATTAGATTGGGGGGGCTCCCGACCAAACGTGGTATCAGAGCCAATAAGTTTCTCAAAGAGGGGAGTATGAATATGATATAATCAAGGAGAAGTAGGTAGACCTTTCATCATGAGTTACCAAATCTCCACACCTGCCTTTGTGTCAGTTACTGAACCGATACCTTCTGATCTAATAAATCTTACCTCATCCCTTTCCCTATCCTCCTCCTGTAAAAGAACCTTAGCCTTTAAAATAGAAAACCTTATAGAAATTTCCCATATCCCTGATGGAGTTCTGGTTGAAAAATCTCTTATTCCTTTGCTTAACCCTTATGACATCTACTGAAGATCTCGATCTTTCACTAGAAGTATCCGATCTATCATTTCATCAAGGAGATCTCTGCCAAAAGAATACGTCCAAACCTCTCAAATGGATCAATGTAGCTTTAGATCTATAATTGCAGAATAATATGTAATTCTAGAAGTTGCTCCAACCTTGATTCCTATTTAAAGAAGACAGGGATACTCTCATCTTCACTTTGGAGTTGTCAGAATAATTCTCACCTTCCATGGCAGGAGAAGACTTCCAGTCACCACCAGACTCTTCTTACTGGCACTCGAACATGCTGTAATTGGAACATGTACAACCACTCTCCATGCTAGAAGTGTGGTTTTTAACTTTTTCTCAAATTACAATATGTCTTTACAAGATCCAAATTTGCCAACAATATTAAAAGTCCAAGTGCAAATTACTGGAGCAGAATAGATTACATCCTCCGTTATAGCTACCCTACACCTTTTGATAATCTGCAGGCTGCAAAATCACGTTGTTGATCTCTCTCAGCCTGGTGTTTCTAATGAAGCCTTACTTATACTGGAAAATACTGATACCACTCCTACAATTGTCTAGATTCCTTAACAAATCCCTCGAGATGAACTTGAAAGAATCATCCTAAGGCTGTGGCTTACAAAGTATGAGAGGCTTCACAATAATTCTTGTCCCATCCAATCATCTGAGCTAACTTTCCAAAGACAAGCAGATGGCACTATTCAAACCATTTTCAATTCTCCCAAAAATTCTACCACTACTCCTCCCATCTTCCAAACCATGATGATTTCACCAATACTAAGGTGCCGTCGGAAGATCCCTATTGTTGCTTTCAACAATGAAGGAATACTTGTCTATACAGATAAGATCAATGGGCACTTTATCTAGGATGCCCTTGGATCTGGGATGTGTGATCCAGGATGTGATTGTCATTTGGTAGACTATGATAAGATGATTGTCCTTGAGGATGCAGACAGAGAGAAAAGAAGTATTCTCCTTATAAAATATAAAAGCCCAGGAGAGATTATTCTCCATAATCTTGTCTCTGATTGGCATTAGTAAAGAAACTCAAAAAAGGAATCATTTGCCAATCTATGAGATGGCTTTAGAAATCTTAAAAAAGGAAAAAGAAAAAGAGTGCAAACAAACTCAGCCTCTTTCAACTATTCCTCCTCCAGCTATTTCTCTTATCCAACCTTGCATGATGCTTTCTCAAGCTTCTGAGAACCAATATGATGAAGATTTTCCTCCTTTAAGACATAAAGTTGATCCAACAAGGAATATCTCTTCCAGGCCATTTATCCAGTCTCTGATAGTTAAACCTGATGGCCAGCCTAAAACACTCACTCAGGCAGAAGAAGTTCTCAATTGTCATACTCTGAATGCTCAAGCTTAGAATTCTATTTTGAGAAATATTAACAAAGAGGTTGACGTTGTGGTCCATAAAACATAGTAGATGGAGTCCAAAATCAATACCCTTGAAGAGTCGTATAATAGAATTTATACAAACCTTCAACTGAAAATTGAGCAGCTTGATAAACGTCTCCGCGAATTAATTCAACGGAAGAATTTTAGTCAAGAATTTGTTCAAAATGATGCAGAGCTTAAAAGATTAAAAGCTGAAGTTGATCTTGCAATACTGCTCTACAGACAAACACTAGATGATCATTCCATTTTACTCCAGGTAAAAGACTAAGTCAGCCTCCTTTCAATACCTATAAATTATCGGAAAAACCTCCAAGCTCGAAGCGCCCATCACCAAAACTCCTGCTCACTTCTTCCTCATAATCTAAAAGGTCAGACAAGTGGCCTATGGAAAACTCTATGCCTCCTCTTCAAATGGCTATCTAGCCAGCACAAGGAGACTCTTTAGAATCCTCTTCTGACTCTGGCTCAGACTTAGAAGCTGATTTAGTAGATATCACAAATCTGCTTATGATGGATTCCATAGAAACTGCTCAGTTTGGTCAACTCAAGCTTTCAATTTGGGTTAACCAACTTCTTCAGACACATCCCAGCCTACTGCAACAACAAAGATAAAAGAACCTACTACTGAAATTGAAATTATCCACCCAACTCATAGCGGATCATGGTTTACTCTTAATGACATCCCTCCTTCTTAATAGTGAGACGGGATATATTAATTTGGCACCTGGATTGACACGTAACAAATAAAAGAAGGAATAACTATGCCTTTTGTTCTCAAAGAATTCATGGCACGATTCGAAAGAACTCTTTTTGATTGGTTTTCATCTTTGAGTGACTACCAGAAAGCTAGTTTTCTTTCACATACAACAAGCCAAGAAGTCCTTGGCATTCTCCATATGAAATTTCTAAGAGATGTAGGCAACATTATGACAAATTGCAGAAGAGAATTTCATGAGATAAAATGTTGTTCTTTAAAATAGAAAGACATTGAATGGCTTTATCAGAGGATGGCTTATCTCCGCAATATGCTTTGTGTCAGAGAAGATGTCAACCTCAAAACAACTTACATTTCTTCCCTACCAAAAGAATTGATCCCTGAAATCAATGAGAGGATAAAGGGACGAGACTTTACTCAGGTCACTCTTGGAGAAATTCATCAGTTCTCTTTAGCTCCATTAGAAAAGCTTTGTGATTAAAAGTAGAACTAGGAAATGTTTATGACCAAGTTAAAGAAACTTGGCAAGATCTGTGACAAATCTCATTTGCAAATCAAATGCAAAGAAAAGAATTGTAATTGTAAGAATAAGAAGCAGCTTTATCATAAGAAGTACAAGTATGGTAAAGGTAGCAAAAAGAAGAAAGGCAAATATCAATTTTTTAAAAGAACATTCAAAATAAACAAATCATCCAAATTGGATCGATGCTACATTTGCGGAAAGAAAGGACATTTTGCTGAAAATTGTCCTCAGAATTCTAAGCCAGCTGCCAAATTAATCTAGCAGATATGTTAAAGCTTTCACATTGACTTGGAAGATGCTAATATTTAATCATTATTTTTAGAACAAAGTGAAGCAGACCAGGACACAACCTTTACTTTGGAAGATTTTTCCTCAACGAATGATATTAGCTCTGATTTATCCAGCACAGACAAAGAAGATGAACTCCACTTCTTCATTATCAATGCCTTGCAATTATGCTCTTTAGCTCAATCTACAATCCCAAGTCCTCTTGTTTAGCTGCATATTTTACCATCAAATATGAAAGACCAGTATCAGCAATTGGCTTCATGGATACTGGAGCATATCGCAGTATGATGAATTCATCCATTCTTCCTGAAGAAAATTGAATCTCTTATCCTGAATATTTCAAGGTTGCAAATGGAAAAGTCTTTCGAACTGATCTGATTATCAGACAATTTATAGGAATTCAAAATTTTCCATATTGTATTATCTGGAAAAAAAGTCATTGGCACTAACATGCATGGAATAAACCTCCTAATTAGTTTCAATGTCTATCAGCAAGCTCAGAAGTTACAAATCCCCCTAACTAGTCTAAAATTAAAAATATTATTTAAACCTTATACAACCATTCCAAAGTTGTTCTCCCTATTAGAGGCTCCTGAAGATTTTTAGAAATACAAAGACCCTCTCATGCCTTCGTGTACTGATTAACATGCAGATTTTCAGCACCCTAAGCCATTATGGAAGAACCAAGATTTCTTTATTAAGCTTCCCTTTAAGCTTAATGAAGATATTAATCCTATAAAGGCCACTCATCTGGGCATGACTCCTTCATACCTTCACCTGGCACCACAAGAATGCCAATAACTTCTCCAATAAGGTCTCATTGAGCCTACTAATTCTAAATGTGCTTACCAAGCTTTCTATATAGAAAAGAGATTAGAAAGAATTTATAGCAAAAAGAGACTCTTAATTAACTAGAAGCCTTTAAATAATTTCTTAAGAGATGATAAGTTTCCTTTGTAGGTTCTCTATTCACCCATCTCCAAGAAGCCCACATCTTCTTAAAGTTCAATTTAAAAGTAGGATTTTGGGAATTGGGTATTAATCTAGCAGATCGATACAAAACAACATTCTGTATTCCAAATGCTCAATATCAGTGGACTGTTATGCCTTTTGGCATCAAAGTTGCTCCATCACTATTCCAAAAGGCTATGGTCTGAATCTTTGAGCCTATTCTATACTCTGCACTAAGCTATATAGATAACATTCTCCTTTTTCCAAAAGGTGTTGAAGCCCATAAGCAATTGTTAGCCCAATTTCATTCTTTGGTATGATAATATGGAATAATGCTTTTAGAAAAAAAAAAAAAAAGAGCCAGTTGGGTCAGTCTGATATTGAATTTCTTGAGATGCAATTCAAAGATTGAAAGTACCAACTTGGGCCACACATTGCTCAAGTACTACTCAGTTTTCCTAATGAGAATCTTATTGTTAAACAAATCCAACAATTCCTAGGCATCATTAATTACCTGAGAGACTTCATCCCACATGTGTCCAAGTAAACTAGTTAGCTATCTAAGATGCTAAAAAACCAGGCCCCTGCTTGGGGTAATGCATAGACAACAACTATCAAAACCTTAAAGCAAATCGCCTAGAATCCTCTACCACTCAAGATTTTCAGTACAGGAAAAAGAATTCTGCAGACAGATGCTAGTGATGAATTTTGGGGTACACTATTGATAGAAGACCTAGATAGCAAGAAGCACATCTGTGGACATGCAAGTGGACAATTCAAATAGTCTAAAAAGCACTATCACACAATGTACAAGGAGATTTTGGCCATAAAAAATGGAATAAAAAAACTTGAATTCCACCTTATTGGCCACTGCTTTTTTATTATAATGGATAATTCAATCTGTCCTAAGGTGCTTGAGTTAAAAAACGATGCTTTATCAGAATCAGAACTTTTAAGACTGAAGAGTTGGTTTGACAAGTATAACTACACTGTCCAGCATTTAAAAGGAAACCAAAACCTTATTCTTGATCTCCTCAGCAGACCCTAAACTAGTCACCTAATTTTTCACAATCTCTCCATTCCACTTATTCTCATGGCAAGCTCCTCCAAACCATCAAGCCTAACCTTCTTAGTTTTATATTCCTAGAATTTAGACTTTTCCTCTAGGATGCACTCCTTCCATGACCTTACCATAAATTGTGACTTATGCCAAAAATCACCTCTTTCATTTTCAAAATCTCTCTAATGTTCTTCGACCAAAAAGGGACAATTACACCCATTTCCAACCTGATACACCTTCCCTTATAATTTTCTGTCTGGACCCTAAGGAGGACATACTTCTTGAAGAAAAATAGATTCTTTGATGCATGATCACTCTATATGCCACTGCTATTGAAATTCCTATAGTGGCAATGCATAATTTCTTATAAGATAGAAACAACCAAAGGACTATTATCTAGAACTTCCTTGAATGGTTCCAAAACTTGTTTTAATGGCATCAAGATCTCAAAAAAATCATGAATGACCACTATCTCCAGCAGAGAAGGCTCCAACAGGCAATGAATGTCTATTCCATGTTCATTTTTCATCGGCCTTTCTTTAGAAATTCAAAAGGAACATTATGGACTCAGAATTTAGTGTATGAATAGAGCACTTATTCACAAAATTTTAAATCCAAGCCCATTAACTCATTGTTCAAGAAATAGGTCTCTGCATACTTGTGTAAGCTTAACACTTACTAGCCCAAGGCTCAAATGACAGACACCACTTCTATTGGCCTAAAAGCAAAGCCCGAAATGGTTCCTAATTATGATATCATGTGGCAAGATTCCCAGACCCATATGCTCTGGAAAGCTTTGAAAATTCTACAGATGTTCCTATGTTTGAGGATCTAGATGACATCAATATGAGCCCTAGTCATGAGCCATTCATAAAGTAAAACACTATTAAAAAAAAGGAGCATCCGATGCTCTTTTGTATGTCTTTATTTAAAGTGTCACTATTTATGTACTAGACTAATATGTTGTCAACTTTACTTTTGTAAAAGTGATTCCTTTGTGAATCATGTGTGTCCTTTGTATCCCTCCTCCAATGTTCATCATGTGTAGTGTCTATACTCGACTAATATACTGTCAAGTTTACTTTTGTAAAGGTGATTCCTTTGTGAATCAGGTGTGTCCTTTGTATCTCTATCCCACCACTATATGAGGAGCTAGTTTGTAATGTTTGAGGTAGAACTCAATAAATTATAAGCTCTTCCTATATCTCTATGGCTTTCTAATAACCTTCTATTCTCTTGAAAATCTCGGTTTATATCATGTTCAGATAATCCTCTATTAAGACATGAGTATGCTCTGCACTTGCCTCTTACAAAGGATCATGTGCATAAAAAATGTTAAGTTCAAAAATCCATTGTACTACGGTCCTCTTAATTTAATTTTAATATCATAATGAAAAAGGGCACCGTCTAAGATCTATTGTTAGCCATGGATGGCATTGTGTGACCTTGGCACTACATGAGCATTGTGGTATTAAAGTTAGATTGGGGGGCTCCCGGCTAGATGTGGTAGTTCTCAAAGAATTCGTGGCATAATTCGAAGGAACTCTTCGTGCTTGGTTTTCATCTTTGAGTGACTACCAGAAAGCTGGTTTTCTTTTGCATACAATAACCTAAGAAGTCCTTAGCATTCTCCACATGGAATTTCTTAGAGATGCAGGCAACATTGTGACAGACTACAGAAGAGAATTTCATGAGAGAAAAATGTTGTTTTTTAAAATAGAAAGACATTAAACGGCAAACCTATATTTTACTATTATAAATCTTGAGTTTTGATTATAATTGTTTTCAATTAGAAACGAAGAGAGGGGGCTAATGAGATCCATGGTCTGACAACCCTTCTAAAACACTATTACATATAAAGGCGGGAACAAGGAGGGCTAGGGGTGGCCTTGGCTCCCCAAACATTTTAAAAATTATTTTAATTTATATAATAAATTTTGTTTTTTCACTAATTGATTTATAAAAATTTGTATTAAGTTTTATAAATATTTATAAAAAAATATTAAATAAGTGCAATAAATTTTTATTTTTTTATTAATTGGCTTTCTCAAATTTACTATTGGTTTTTAATAATATATATTTATTATTTAAATTGAAACATTAAAATTATTTTGTTGTCATTAAATTAGTACAAAGGTTTAATTAAAAATTAATTATTCAAAATTTTGATTAATAGTTGTTATTTGATAAAAATTAAATAAAAATTAATCCAATCATTTTCTATTACACAATTTTAAAAGAAAGAACAGAAATAATCGATAGATAAATAATAAAAAAAATAAACAAAACGTAAAAGAAAGAACATAAATAAACAGATATGAATTTATGAAAATGATATATATTCAATAGGCGGCAAGGCCAGTCCGTTATGAATATATATTCCTGCAGAATAGGCAGTGTAACCAACCATAATCATGTGAACGTAAATTTTTGTAATTTTGTAAAGAGATTTGGAAGAACTTACTTTGAAATTTTATAAGCTTTTGAAAGTTTTGTACAAAGAGGTTTTGGAGATTGTAAATCCTGGTAGGTATTATAAAGGTTGCTCAGTATATGAGCTTCCTAGTATCTACTACAAAGAAATTACAAAGGTTTTGTAATGAGGTAGAAGTTGGGTAGGATGGATGGGCCTTCTTGCTCCTTTGTCGCCTTTGGTTTTGTAAGAGAACTTGTTTTAGAAAGGATGGAAAGATTTATAGATTGATAGGTTGGTGGATTGATCGATGCTCCTTAATTGAATAAGAGCCTCCTTAAATAGAAGTAACGGATGACATGCTTTGTGATTTTTTGGAATTTTGAACAGTATCTGCCACTTGCTCCCTTCATGTGTAAATAGTGATTATTGTCTTCCTTCATATGTGAACAGTAAAAGTGAATAGTATAAAAAGTGATAGGTGAATAGTATCCTATCGGGTTTTGAAAAGTAAAATAAAACATAGAGAAAAGTAAAAAAGAGTAGTAGAATAAAATTTTAAAGAAAAGAGAATGAAAGGATAATTTGTTGTCGCCATAAATTTCTTTTGCCGGTTTTAGATTTTTTTTTTAAGAGATTGGAGTGGAGCTGGGACCACCCCTTTTATCTCTCCATCATGTTTTGTATATTATGCCATGTTTCATCATCTTCACTCATCTCATCTTCTAGCGAATCGAATGGGAAGGCATCATCCTTTTCATATTGAATTATATACTTTTCATATTTTGTTGCAATAGGAAAAGGCTGTGGAGCTGGCAAGTGTTTGAGGAAGAAACGGTCCTAAAAAAAATTGGACTCATATTTAAAAAAGTTTCTTAGGTTGATATTCTGAGTTAAGTGGTAACGCTAAAGGATTCATTGCCCTAACTCGCATTTCCACACGGCCTTAAAACGGGACTTGCAACGCAGGTCTGTTGACCGCCTAAGAATACCCAACCTGTGATATTCAACTTAAAATCATAAATCAACCCTAAAAAATTCTTCAAATATGAATACTATTTTCGGTAACACTCCTTCCCCCCTAGGCTCTGATACTAAGGACACCCATGGACCGAGAAGGGGAATCGCTAACAGCAAGGATACTATACTCAAAATATTGAAAAATAGATAAATAGTCAAAGAAATAAACAAAACATGAAAGAAAGGACAGAAATAAATAGAAATGAATTTAAATATATGAAAATGATATATATATATATATATATATATATATATATATATATATATATATATGTGTGTGTGTGTGTGTGTGTGTGTGTGTGTGTGTGTGTGTGTGCGCGCGCGCGTGTGCGGTGTAACCAGCCATAATCATGTAAGCATAAATATTTGTAATTTTGTAAAGAAATTTGGAAGAACTTTGAAATTTTATAAACTTTTGAAAGTTTTGTACAATGAGGTTTTGGATATTGTAATTCCTGGTAGATATTACAAAGAATGCTCAGCACATTAGCTTCCTAGTATCTACTACAAAGAAATTACAAAGGTTTTGTAATGAGGCAGAAGTTGGGCAAGATGGATGGGCCTTCTTGCTCCTTTGTCACCTCTAGTTTTGTAGGAGAACTTATTTTGGAAAGGATGGGATTCCGCTCTTCTAAAGATGGAAAGATTTATAGATTGATAGGTTGGTGGATTGAACGATGCCCCCTGATGGAATCAGAGCATCCTTAAATACAAGTAGTGGATGGCATGCTTTGTAATTTTTTATAATTTTGAATAATATCTGCCACTTGCTCCCTTCATGTGCGAATAATGATTCTTATCTCCCTTCACATGTGAACAGTATAAAAGGTGACAGGTGAACAGTATCCAGAAAAGTAAAAAAATAGTACAAAAGTAGAGTAAAATTTAAAGAAAAGTGAAATGATAATATTTTGCTGCCATAAATTTCTTTTGTCGTTCTTCTTTTTTAATTTTTTTTATAAAAGATTTTGTATTTATGAAGAGATACCACAACTATCTTCGTTATCTTCTCTTAAATTAACTATGGATTTTGAATCTGAACTTGCTATAGAGGTATTAGTTCTGTTTTGTAATAGTTGTTTCATTATTCTTCATCATTTTTGGCTTCTACTAATCTTGCCATAACATGTGATCTTTGGCCCAAAAATAATTAATTTGAAAAGTTTTGGACTGTAATTGGCGGCAGAAGGTTTTTCTCCTTAAGCTAATTTTTTACACCTTGATTTGTAATTTTTGCTGGGACATTTAGTAAGTCCCACCACCTGACCTTGAATCTTCTGGTGATGGATTTCAAATCATCTTGGAGTCAATATTCAAAGGACCAAATGAAGACCCAAGGCAAGAAAAATTTTGAATAGAATAAGAGAATATGCGGATATCTTTTCTATTTGGGTGAAGGTTTGTAATGGGTTTTGAAAAGGTTTTGGTTTCCTGTAATTTCTGATATAAGAATTTCAGGTAGTGCACCAAAATACTTCCACCATTAAGAAAACCAAAAAGGGATTTTGGAAGGATCCAATGAGTTTTGAAAATAGAATAGCCAAGAATGACTATTCTTATGATTTTGTATAAAAAAAAATGTATTATACCATGCCTGTTAATAATCCCAATAATTAAAATATTGACAATGGTCTATCTTATTTTGGAATGTTAAAGGGAAGATCTTTGATTTTGTAAGTTATTATCCCCAATCAGTGGGATTGAGAACGTTTCAGATATGGTAGGTTAAGTAGGCAGGATTAACATTGTTTTCTTTTAGATAAAAATGTTTGAATTTTGCTAAATCAGTGAACTCAAGAATTGTCTGATAATAAGCTTGGGTTTTGGTAAGATCCCATGGTTTGTAATACCATCCTTTTAGAAAGGCTTTTGAAATTGTTATAGATGCATCGTTATGTGAAAACTCATCTTTTAAAATCAAAACATTTTGAAAATGTGTTTTTAAAATCCAATCTGAAGATTTCTTTTTTAATTTTGTTTGTAATAAAATTATTTGAGAAGAATTCAGTTGGAATACATTGTTTTGAAAATCAATTTGTAAAATTTCATTAGCATAGTAAACATTTTCAGAAATAGTTTTTTGAGATGAAGACTCTCCCTTCTCATAGATTTTAGAAACGAGTTTTGTAGAGTTACCTTTCTTGGTCTGGGTGGCCTGTATTATATCTTGCAAGGCCTGAAGTACTTCAGGAGAGTTGGATAATGATTCTATCTATTTATGGATGTGACTGTCAGTTTCTGGAGCCTGAGACTCAATGAGTTTTGTATAATCTTCTTCTTCTTCTTCTTCAACTATGTCTGTCCATATTTTAATAGGTTTTGCTGAAGAGATTATTGATTTTGTAGGGTTCCTTTTTGTAGGAGTTGGGATTTTAGCTTTGTTTTTTGGATTTTCTGGGCATTATGACCTGTTTTGAAGAAACTCTCTAGTTAGAAAGTCTAGAATGAAATTTGTATCTCTCTTTATAAATTTAATTTCAAAATAAAAAATGCTTAGAATCACTTACCAGCGTGTAAAGATTTGTTTTGATGTAAGATTTTAAACATCTTTTTGCAAAACTTCATTGGTAGATTTGCAGTCAATTCTAAGCAAAAAAATTTTATTTAATAAATCACTTTGAAATTTTTGTATGCACGTGACAATTGCAAGAATCTCTTTTTTAATAGTAAATTATTTCTTTTGACAATCATTCCAATGTGTAGAATGAAATTGAACTATTTGTTCCCTTTCATTTTGGATTTGTTTTAAAATTTCACTATAACCCAACTCTGAGGCATCTATTTTGACTACCTTAGGGGCTAATGGGTTTGCTAGATGCAAACAATGAATGGTTTGAACTTGTTATTTAATATGACGGATCACGTTAGTATGATGGTCTGTCCATGGAATAGGGTTTTTCTTTAACTTATCATGCAAAGATTTTGCTAGTCAATTAATATTTGAATAAAAATCTAAGACATAATTGAAGCTACCTAGAAAATTTTTGTAGCTAGGTTTTGTCTAAGATTTTATCAAGAAATTTGTTTGCAAATTCTAAGCTTCTTTATATTGAAGTGATAGTTCCTTGGGAAATGTAATAACCTAGAAACCTTACCCTGGTTTTGAAGAGAGAAATTTTTTATTTTGAAATAGCTAAACCATTTTATTTTGTAACAAAGAAGAATATTCTTAAGTGTTTAAAATACTATTTAATTGATTCTGAAAACACCAGAACATCATCTATATAAACTATACAGAATTTTGAATATGGATTAAAAATTTCATTCATAATCCTTCAAAATTCTGATGGAGCATTTTTCAAACCAAAAGGCATGACTTTCCATTCATACTGTGTAAAGGGAACTGTGAATGCAATTTTATATCTATCTTTTGGATCAATTTGTATTTACCAAAATCCTGATTTAATATCAAATTTGAAAAATACAAATGCAGAGTGTAATTTTTGCAAAGATCTTTCTTGTTTGAAATTGGATACCTAATCTATTTTAAAGATTTATTCAGGGGCATGTAATTAATTACTAACCTAAGTGTGCCTCTTTCTATTTTTGAATTTTTATTCACATAGAAAGCTGCATAACTCCAAGGGGACCTATATTCTGTAATTAAACCTTTTCTCTTTAAATTTAGAATTTTTGAACGACAATGTTGTTCAAGTTCAGTATTCATTTGGATGGGTATGGCTCTTGTAAAATTAATATGGCTGATGAAATAAGAGCCTCATGGAATAAGAGCTTCCTTAAATAGAAAAAAGCCAGACCCATCCAAATGAATGTTGAACTTAAACAACATTGTCATTCAAAAATTCTAGATTTAAAGAAAAAAGGTTGAATTACAGAATCTAGGTCCCCTTGGAGTTGTGTAACTTTCTATGTGAATAAAAATTCAGAAATAGAAAGAGCACACCTAGGTTAGTAATTAATTACAAACCCCTGAATAAAGTCTTAAAATGGATTAGGTATCCAATTCCAAACAAGAAAGATCTTTTATAAAAATTACACTCTGCATTTGTATTTTCCAAATTTGATATGAAATCAAGATTTTAGCAAATACAAATTGATCCAAAAGATAGATACAAAACTGTATTCACAGTTTCCTTTGGATAGTATGAATGGAAAGTCATGCCTTTTGGTTTGAAAAGTACTCTATCAGAATTCCAAAGGATTATAAATGAAATTTTTAATCTATATTCAAAATTCTATATAGTTTATATAAATGATATTCTTGTGTCTTCAGAATCAATTTAACAATATTTTAAACACTTAAGAACATTTTTCTTTATTACAAAACAAAATGGTCTAGCTATTTCAAAATTAAAAATTTCTCTCTTCCAAACCAAGGTAAGGTTTCTAGGTCATTGCATTTCCTAAGGAACCATTACTCCAACAGAAAGAAGCCTAGAATTTACAAACAAATTTCCTGATAAAATCTTAGACAAAATCCGACTATAAAGATTTCTAGGTAGCTTGAATTATGTCTTAAGTTTTTGTCCAAATATTAACCGACTAGCAAAACATTTGTATTATAGATTAAAGAAAAATCATAATCCATGGACAGACCATCATACTGACGTGATCTGTTATATTAAATAACAAATTCAAATCATTCCCTGTTTACATCTGGCAGACCCATTAGCCCCTAAGGTAGTCAAAACAGATGCCTCATAGTTAGGTTATAGTGGAATTTTAAAACAAATCCAAAATGGAAGGGAATAAATAGTTCAATTTCATTCTGCACATCGGAATGATTGTCAAAAGAAATACTCTACTATTAAAAAAGAGATTTTTGCAATTGTCATGTGCATACAAAAATTTCAAAATAATTTATTAAATAAAAAATTTTTGCTTAGAATTAACTGTAAATTTGCCAAAGAA